>NC_133354.1:35605633-35685633 GCF_030506205.2 Paramisgurnus dabryanus
GAATGTACTGCTACTGTATGTACTCGAAATGTAAAGCTTAAATATGCTTATATTATATAATATATATTATTTATTAACCGAATTCATTGAAAATGTATTAATGAACTATCAATCGCCGCTGTAATGACCTGACGATCCTAGGAAATACTTCAAAAACGTGATCAGACACTGTAGCTCACTTCTTAAGACCACACTGCAAAAATGAATGTTTTACTTTGTATTTTGTCTTGTTTTCTAAAATAAGTAAATTAGGTTTATTGAATTAAGTTGAAACTGGAATTAAGCTTATGTTTCCTACTGCACTGGCAGATAATTTTACTTGTTTTAAGTTTAAAAAAACTCTTGATTTTCATCATTTATTTCAATAAACAAGACTTAATATCTTAAGCCACTTGCTTATCAAGTAAATGTATCTCAATTTAAGAATTTTCAGATATTTATATTAGAAAACAAGACCAAAATACTAAGACAGACATTCATTTTTTTTTGCAGTGCATATAATGGTGTTACAACAATGTAAAGTTGAAATTCGATGTATAAAATGCTTTAGAAGTGTACACATGTCATGTTAAAAACAAAGTGATGAATGAATGGGCTGTTTTTCGTTACTGCTTTTATGAGTGCAGCAGCCTCTCTAAAAATGTATTTAAGCCCTCTTCTGCTTTTAGTTCTACTTATTTATTTATGTTTTACTGTACCAGATGAAACATGGAGAAGCCTAGACATCGGTGCAGTGTGTGCGACAAGACTTTCACTGAAAAGTCCAACCTGACGAGGCATCTGAAGATCCATGCCATCGTCAGGGAGACCTTTGAGTGTGATGTCTGCAAGAAGAGCTTGACCACCAAATCATTGCTGGTCAGCCATCAACAGCAACACAAATACCCCAACATCGTTTTGTACCGGCAAGGAGAGGCCAGGCTGCAGTGTACAGAGGCAGCAAAGTCTGTGGCAGAGGCCCCCATCACCGTTGTTGACCCTACATGGCTGGATCGCAAGACAGCAGAGGCGGCTGCCAAGAGGTCCGGGGGTGAGCTGTGGAAAGGTCAGCTGGTCATTGTGTTTGGGAAGTATGCTGGTCAGACCTTTAGGTGGCTTCTAGAAAACGATGTTGGCTGGCTGGTGTGGTTGCTGTTCCAGTACTGCCAGCAGGGAGAGCAGAACGAGCTGCTGAAGTGGCAGAAGGAACGACTGCTCGAGTATGCCAGAGAGTTCCCTCCTGTCACATGGCACCTTGACAGGAGGTTGAAGGTAAGATAAACTTAGTTACCTTTTAGACCTAAGTAATTGATGTTAAACAGTAACCAGTATTAGTAAAAGTATTATTTTATGAAATTATTCTATGGTTGTGTTTTGTTTTCTGCAGACAGCACAATTGAAGAAAGACCGGGCTCCTCTGACTGTCCCTGACCTCTCTCAGCAGGACCCCAACTACACCAGTGATGCCGAGTTGTTGGCTGCTGCAGGTATAGTAGAATTATGCTAAAATTAACATGAAATGACTTTGTAGTATGCTGTGGAGCTGCTAGGACTTGTGTTTGTGCCACATAAACGTCATCAGTATGTTGCAATGCAGTTGATACATTTTTGTGGTGTTCTACTCTTCAGAGACTGTCCTGGACGAGTCTGAGGCGTCGGTCAGCACGCAGCTGACCACCTGGGGAGACCTCGCCAGCTCTGTGTGCCAGGACGACAGGCCCGGACCCTCGTCCCTCCGAGAGACCTCGGAACCCGGTGGCGTCGTGCTGGAGGGCTGGCAGAAGTTCTGGGAGCAGCCGCCTGAATCCACCAAAGCCCTTGGTATAGCCCCCGCGAACATCAAGTGGTTGAAGACCAATGAGACCTATGGGCTGTTCGAGAGGGCTTCCAAGTACAAAAATGTCAGGGGAGAGATCGCAGAGAGGAAGATCTTTAAGGAGAAGATGGAGTTCCACCCGCCCCCACCTCCTATGGCCGTCAAGGGAGCTGTGCCCAACATGCTGTCCTTCTTTACCACCCCTGCCTTCTTCTGGCGTCCGGTCGGTGTGATGAAGGCATTGATTCGCTGCCCCAACACCAACTGCCGCGCACCACCAGAGTACTACCTGGAGAAGAAAGGGTTTGGGAGCTTTGCCAGGCAAGTTTGCGGCATGAACTTCCATTACACCCTGCTGGCTGAGAGGTTGATGTGCAAACACTATCTCAAGCTGAAGGAGGAGCTGAGCCAGGCGCAAGTGGTCAACAGCGATGACGAGGAGGACGGCCCCCACCGTGCCCAGCAGCAGTACACCTGGCTGGCGTACAGTCCGCAAATTCTGATGAACCTCGCCCCGGCCATCAGAAGCATGTTCCCTGCCATAATTTGCGGCAAGCGTGCTGTGGACAGGAGTGTGGTCACCCTGATGAGCGACCGACTCAACGCAGTCTCAATGAGTAAAGTACAGAGGCTGCTGAAGCAGGGCCATGACGAGTGGTACGTGGAGCGTCGGGACCTGTACCAGACTCTCCTGTACGATGCCCACATGTCGGCGGCTGGATCATCTTCATCTCAGCGAGGTATCCTGTCGTTTGCCAGAGCAGCTGGCACTTACACCCCTCCCATCGCCCTGTCTCCACTTCCATCTGCTCGGGTCCTGAGGCGTGCGCACCTGATCCTGGAGATGGAGAAGATGCCCGTGTACAGGGACCAAATCCTCAGTACGACTGGGGAAATCTTGTGCATCGACGGCACGAGGAAGGTACGTATAGCCTAAAGTTCTTGTGATCATATGGAACAGATTGACTGTTAAAATACCACATAATGAATGTTCTGCTTTTTTTTATAGATTCTCAAGAAGATCTACGGCGACGGCCAGGGCACCATGCAGTACGTCACCAGCGTGCTGAATGAGTGGGGTCAGTTCTTGACCACAGTGGTTGTGGCGTCCGAGTCCGAGGGGTGCTATGCACGCATGGCCAGAGGTCTGGTCGCTCGTTTTCGTCGTGCCAACGCTCCTGCTCCGAAGGTGGTGTACGCAGATAACAACTGCTGTCGGTGAGTTCAAAGAGCAGTTGAAACCTATAATGAAATAGATAATCCAACATGTAACACACCTACACAAAATGTCATGATATTATTTTCAGTGACAGCGGTCCGTCGTTCTTGGAGAATCTGTTTGGTGACTGGGTGAAGAGAGGTACCGTCATCAGGCTGGACATCCGCCACTGGCTGCACCGCTGGGACGCCGTTGTGATCAAACAGAGCCACGCCAAGTACGGGGCTTTCATGAGTGCCATGGCGGGTGCCGTGCTCGCCTACATCAAGGCGGACATGATGCTCCTGGTCCAGGCGGTCAGGAACGGTAACCCAGAGCTCTACGGCAGGTACTCTGATGAGGAGATGATGGCTTTCCTCAAGCCTCATCAGATCAGGTCGTACGTAAGGCGTATTACCCGTGGTGTTGCGGTAAGTGTGGCTCTGTGTAGGTTGCACTATACAAGCTCAAGTCTCCATATGTATACATACAATCGCTCACATTAGTTTTCTCCCCAAGCAGGTTAGTTAGCTAGCTTGTTCTACGTTTTTTTATTCACCTCAAAACGGGTTGTGTTACAGGAGACTGCTTTGGTGATAGAGTCCATCCTTGCTGAGTTTCGGGGACCAGCCGGCCTTGACATTGATGGCATTCACCTGTTTAAGTCGCCGGAGGCAGTCGACGCTCACTGGGCAGTGGCCAGCAAGCACCTCAGTTGCATGCAGGTGGGTTAATGTCTTTGCAGGCATCGTGTGTCAAAACCAAACTTCAAACTTGTATATGGCAACATATCAAAAGGACACCAGAATAAATAAGTTGTAATATATGTTGTGTGTTGCAGGATCCCCCTGGCATACCGCTGTATGTGTCTGTAAAGGTGGTGGTGATGAACGGTGTCCGACTGAACAAGCACAAATGCCGGCGAGGCAGCAACTCTCTGGAGGGGTTGCACGCCCACCTGTTTAACGCCGTCCCTTCACAGCGATGTGGGATTATGCCATTTCAAGTGAGTGATTAAAACATATTTAAAGCTTTATTACAGACACATTGTCATATAGCAAATCATACGTATAATTTAAAAAGCAAAGTGTTAATGATAGTTTCAATGATACATTTTATTTCACATCTTCAGTCATTACTTGTAAACATTGTACACAATAACAGTCAAAATGGAAATTTGTTTCAGGTATACTTGGTGTCCTTTGCCGTGCAGTGGAACCACCGGATGGCATCGCTCCGTGTCGCTGGTGGTCATGGCCGGCAAACGTCGTGCTTGGATGCACGGCAGATCCAACGCATCAACCAGCAGGCCGAGGTTCTCTTCGGCAAGGAACATGTGCTGGAGCCCAACTTTGCTGCACCAATGCCGATCCCCGAAGCGTATGAGCACTCCGACGAGGAGGAGCTCCTTGGTGTCGAGTGCGCCATGTGCCAGTCTACCAGCTTCACTGCCAGGGACTACTACGTGCAGAAAGGTACAGGACTTGATCACACACTTAAACAATGATGACAAACCTGGTGCAAAAAAACTATTGTTGTGTAGACATGTTTGTGATTAATACAATTACATATTTGCAGTTGAGGAAGAGCATTCGCGTGAGGACGAGGAGGAGGAGGAGGAGGAGGAGGAGTCGGCTGAGCAGGGAGACGATGAGATGGTGGACGAGGGTCTCGGCATGTCTTCGGATACAGAGGAGGACCCGATAGACAGAGTCTGTGCGAAGCATGTTGTCCTCACCGAGGCAGAACAGGCGGAAGAGGAGGACAGTCCTGCCCTGCAAGATGTGCTGATGAGCCATCTTCATCTGCCAGGTATAGAGGAAGTGGAGGCACTGGCTTTGCTCCTCCTAGAACTGGCCGACAACAGCGACCACCACTTAGTGCCTGCTGACCTCAGGCAGAAGATCGCCGCCGCCGCCAGCTCTCTCCATGACCACGACAAGACTGCCGCCCGTTTCATGAAGCGGTATGAGTCCAGGTGGGGATACACCTTGTTCGGTCGGTGCCTTGGGGCAGACTCTCCCGAAACCAGAGCAGCCCAGAAGACCAAGTTTGGCTGCATGAGGTACGCTCAGGCGGCACAGGTGACCGAGGACAGTCGCCTGCTCTACCTCCTCCTCAAGATGCTTAAGAACAGAGCGCCAGCCAATCAGCTCACCTCCCCCAGCAAGGCCACGGCTTCTTTGAAGGCACAGTACAAGAGGATTGCAGACCGAGTCCGAGACGACCCCATCCTTGGCGGTCTCGCCATTCCACTGCCCAACTTGAACGCCAAGTCCATCTCGACCTTCACTGCCAGGGAGGAGAAAAAGGCCAACTACGGGGCGACGGTACTGCCGAAGGTGACGCCTCACCTGAAAGTGCTGTCAGATGCACCCTTCCCGGAAGCTCCTGCGCTGCCAACATCCCTACCACCGCCAGACCGGCCTCAGGTCCAGTACCAGCACATTCATCACAAGGCTGGAAAAAGGCGTGGTGAGAAGCGGAGGTAAGTTGTCATAAGCACTTTTCTTCACCTGTTGGCTGTTGAAAGCAAATAGCACACATGTCATATCAATCCTCATTAAATGTTTATTTTATATTTCCAGATTATTTGTTGAAGAGCCAGAGTGTGTGCCTCCCGTGAACCGGCCCGTTCAGCCCACGGCGGCGTCGTCCTCCTCCACTCGGCCAAAGCCTGCTGCGCCCATTCCCGTTCTGCCAAAGCCTGCTGCACCCACCTTTGGATCACCCCCTGTGTCTGCAGCACCCATACTGCTGGTTCTTCCCGCACAGCCACAGGCTCCCTCCATCCTGTTTCGTGGGCCATCGTGCAGCCAAACCTTTGTACCTCCTGCACCAACAGTTAAGGCATTCATGCCAAACAAGTCCTTGCGGCCATGTGGGGCTTGCCACGTTCCTAATTGTGGTGGACAGCGGAAAAGGTACACACCTTCCAAGGACAAAGTGGCTGGAAGCACCCAGAAAATATTTTCCTACTGTCCATCCACTAGGAAATCCACCACCTCTGGGTTTGACAATGTGGTGTACGATAGCTTTGAACATTTTAAAAGTGTGGTGGATGTGGAGTTGGAAAAGAGTAGAACTGTGTAAATAGATGTAAATAACTTTGTAAATAACTAATTTGTGTGATGCCATTTCTCCTGTGCCATCTGTTGGAGAGAGAAAGAAGATTGTTTGTTTGTTTGTGTGTCTGTTTGTTTGTTTGTTTGTTTTTTAAAGTTGTTCAGAGTTTTTAAAACATACTTTACACTGTTTTTAAAGTGTAAAGTTGTTTAAAGTTTTTTAAAAGATAATCTATTTATTTATATAGTTCAAAAAACGCACTTTACAGTTTTACTTAAGAATGTTCTTGTGTTTGTTTTTATTATTATTTATGTTGCTGTTTAAGTGCACTTTGTAGTATCTTTTTTATGCAAACATGTTCTGGCCTATGTTCAATATCAAGGTCAATCTACCTCATTCATCTTAAACTCAATCAGTTCTGATCTTACACAATCAGTTTACATACCCTTTAATGGTTGTTCATGTTCAGATCATCTGTGTTTTTGTCATGCCTGTTGTTTGTTTGTCTTTGTCAGCTTCGTGTCTTTGTGATGTTTGTATGTCTTTGTCTGCTTATGTTTATCAAAAGTTTGCCAAAGAAAACGCAAAAAAATTAAGAGACAGGAATGGCTTGAGCCTTTATTTGTTGATTGTTGAGTTTGTGGATAATCCTGTTCTTTTTTGGGCTTTGGCCTGTACAAACCAGTTGTTAATTTTAAGCTTAAAGGAACAGTATGTAGGATTGTGGCCAAAACTGGTATTGCAATCACAAAACGTGTGGCTAAAACTGGTACTGCAATCACACAGCTGCTGGCCAATATAGCAAACGACAACATAAACATCAGTTGAGGGCTGCAACTCCACTTTTTAAATGACAATATCCTGGCCAGACCACTGTTATCAGTGATATAAGTATTTGAAATGAAAATGATTTCTTAATGTCTAGTGACAAATCAGGGCCATTTAATGATTAATTGATATAAATTTCTTACATACTGTTCCTTTAAGTGCAAGTTTGTGTTTTTAATTGTTAAATGTTTTGATTATTATTAATGTTATTTATGTGTGCGTGTCCTTGTGATGTTTGTATGTCTGTCAGCTCCATGTTTAACTAAATGCTTGCAAATGGTAGTAAATGTTTGTCTCTCGTCTTGTCTCGTGTTCTCGCTCGTAGATCTGTACCTTGTCGTGGTGAGCGAGCTTTAAACTAAACAGATCTGGTTTACTTGTGTTTTCATGCATTGCCTTTTAAATGAAACACATTTTGGGTGAAAAATAAAAGTTGTAAAAGTTTTTCAAGTATTTTGGAGTCTCTGTATGCGTGGGTTTCAGAAGGGGTGGGATAGTGTAAAATAAAACACATCAAAGCAATTAGAAGTCTTCCAGACAAAGTGAGAGTGCACTGATACATTACAACCTTTCTTAATTCAGTCCAAAAAATATAAAACACTTTTTTACTTGTCTATATGAATCTCATCAGCTACATCAACTTAAACTATGAAAATAATAAACAAAGCATTCAACAGATTAGTGGATTTTAATAAACTAGACAATTTCTGTAAATAACACTTCAGTACGTTGACCAGCAGATGGCGCCATCAGCTTTGATCACTTTCGATCGATCCCAGGGTTGAGCAATATGTACATGCGGGGGTCGTGAGCCATTCCCAGGCGGTCTCCCATCCAAGTACTAAACAGGCCCGACCCTGCTTGGCTTCCAAGATCAGACGAGAGCGAGCGTGCTCAGGGTGGTGTGGCCGTAAGCGAGTGCTGACTCGATTCGATTGACACTTCAAGCTTTATTTGGCAACGCCATGACATCAGTGAACGTTTACAGAAAGAACGCATTCATGGGAAAAAATGACATAAATAATTAATTAATTAAATGCTTACAGCACCAGGTATTTCCAGGCGGTCTCCCATCCAAGTACTAACCAGGCCCTACCCTGCTTGGCTTCCGAGATCAGACGAGAGCGGGCGTGCTCAGGGTGGTGTGGCCGTAAGTGATTACAGACTCGATTCGAGAGACACTTCAAAACTAAAGTGGCAACGCCATGCCATGGGAGAACGCTTACAGAAAGGACGCATTCATGGGAAAAAATGACATAAATAAATATTTAATTAATTAAATGCTTACAGAACCTGGTATTCCCAGGCGGTCTCCCATCCAAGTACTAACCAGGCCCGACCCTGCTTGGCTTCCGAGATCAGACGAGAGCGGGCGTGCTTTTTTTTCTTTTCTTTTTTTTTCATTTCAGTACAGCACAAAAATCAAAACCATAAATAATACATTCAAACATTTACATACATTACTTATTTACACCCTTAAAATCACTTGCATCCAAACTTAAATAGGGTTTTCATCAGCATCTGGTAACTTCCAGTTTAGTTCCTCTAAAACACAACAGACTTCTCTTGTAAAAACATCATATAAAGTTTGCAACATTTTTGTACACTTAAAATGCACATACATTTTTTCTATATATGATTCTGTTCTCCTTTTAAAAACATTCCAAACATCCATCACAATGTTTTTTTTTTTTGCCACAGTTCTCCTTTCCCAAATTGCACTTTTCATCATCATTATACACAGATTTATAAACTTCTTGTTTTGACATTTCTTTTCCCAACCAAACATAACCACTCTGTTCCATTCAATTTCATTTTAATTCTAATCCACAATTAAATCTTTAATCATACTTTTACATTTCCTTAAAAAATTCTCCAATTCTGTGCAAAATAAGAACATATGTAAAATCCCCTCTTCTTTTTCCTTGCACACTTTACACATTGCATTTTGAGCTAAAACAATTTTATATAAAACCGACTCTGTAAAAACCACTTTTTACTTTGCAATTTTGTTTCCACACATTTACCCTTCATGTTTCCCCATATATCCTCCTCTGTTAAATCTTTGAATTTTCCCAACCAGTACTCATTTACAATTGGCACTTTAAAAACTCCATCTCTAAAAACACAATAAAACCTTTTTACATTACATTCTTTAAAATCAACAGTATTTTCCTCCATTTTCACATAAATATTCATTTCTTTTGGATCTTCATCCATACACTCTATTCTTTTAATCCAGTCTCTTGGTATTGCATTCTTAATCATTTCATATTTGTTGGTTATTTCTGTTTTATTATATTCTTCTTTTGCTAGTTCCATTGCATCCATCACATACTGTATCGGTAAAAACCCCTCTTTAAACTCATACAAAATATCTCTCACTTTCGTTATCCCCACTTCCATCCATTTCTTAAAAAATATTCCTTTCCCTTGTTTTAAAATATTGTTATTTAAGAACAAAGGTTGATTCAAAATGTTTTCTCTCCCATGCGGATCATACTAAATTTTCGTTAAAAACTTTCCCCAGGCACTTAAAATTTCCCTATAAAACTCAGGTAGTCCTTCCGTCATCCAGACTTTTGTTTTCGTCCATAAAATACCATCCCCTAAATTGAAATTACCAGCTTTGTTTAAGAAGTATTTCATTGTTTTCTTCCAACCAGTTTGATATCTTCATTTAAATATTTCTTAATAATTTTCACTCTCAAAGCATTTTTTCGTTGTTCCACATCCATTAAGCCTAAACCGCCCTTTTCCACCACCCCTAAAATTGTGTTGTATGCAATCCTCGATGTTTTCCCCTCCCATATAAAATCAAGAAAACATTTCTTCAACCTTTGTTCCATCCATACAGGCATTTCGGATACATATAAAATATACCAAAGTTTAGACACCATTAAAACATTTAAAATTAAAACCTTCCCTTTCATATTTAAAGTTCTTAGTTTCCAAAAATTTAACCTTCTCTCTATATCTGTTACCATTTGTTCCCACATTTCCTCTCTTACTTTCTTCTCATTCTTCCCCATTAAAACACCTAAACTCCTCATTTTTTCAACTTCTTTAAAATCAAAGCAATCTTTTAAATCCTTGGCTTTACCAAATCTCATATATGTTGTTTTATCCTCATTTATTTTGCTTCCAGACCCTCTACAATATTTTCCTACAACCTTCATAACTTCTTTGATACTTTCTTGTCCTTTTACAATTAACGTTGTGTCATCAGCATATTGAAAAACTTTCCATCTGCTTTATTCCCTTCAATTTCTATGCCTATTATTTTCTCATTTTGTCTTATGGCTAGTCCTAAAGGTTCTGATACCAGCGAGTATAATAATGCTGAGAGCGGACAACCCTGTCTAATTGATCTTGTAATTTCAAAACAGTCTGTTAAAAAACCATTACATTTTATTTTTGTTAATGCACCCTTAAATCTTAATCCATTTAATAAAATTTTCTCCAAAACCAAAACTCTTTAAAATTCCAAATAAATACCCATGCTCCACTCTATCAAAAGCTTTTTCAAAGTCCAAACTGATTATATATCCCTCTTTATTTTTTTCTTTCATGTTAGTAGGTGAAGCAGTTATCAACAGGAGTCCACAGAAACGTGTAAGTGTATTTGATTTTAGACTTGTGAAGTTTTAGCGCAGTGTCGTTGCTAAGAAACGCTCTCTTGTTTACCTTTGTCTCACGTGCTGCAATCCGCGTTTGTTCTCGCGTGTCCTCGCGTGCTTTAGTGTATTACAGTAAAAACAGTAGTAGTTTCGGCCATTAACTTGTTGTTGATTGTTTTCGGGCGTGGCCTGCTGAGTTTCAGCCCACATTTGAAGCACTTATAAAACCAGTCAGTCCACCGCGGCAGCGGTCGCGTGCAGCCCTCGTCGTGTGAAGACCGAAGAGTGTAAAGACCATCGACTCTACCTGCGCGACTCCACCGAGCAGGGACACCGACTGGGCACTTAAGTATTGCACTTTTTGTACTAACTTTTTCTATTTATCTATATAGCACTATTTTTCATCTCTTGTACATTTCCTATTCTTATAATTTTACTATGTGCTTTCAAATCTCTACTGTCATTACAACTCGTAAATCTGTTGTACCACGTCGCCGTGTGAGAAATATTAATAACCTCCGCACTCTCCCACCTTCCACTATTGCCTCACTCTCTCTTCCCATTGGCTTATGGAACTGCCAATCTGCTGTCAACAAAGCAGATTTCATAACTGCCATTGCCTCACATTCTGGCCTTTCTGTTTTAGCACTTACTGAGACATGGATTAAACCAGAGGACACGGCCACTCCGGCTTCCCTCTCCAACAACTACACTTTCTCACACAGTCCTCGCACAACAGGAAGGGGTGGAGGAACTGGTCTGCTCATCCCAAAGGACTGGAAATTCCAACAGCAAACCCCCTCATGTGACAGCAACTCTTTCGAATCGCATATTGTTACTATCGTCCACCCTACTAAAATGCATTTTTTAGTTATCTATCGCCCCCCAGGTCAACTGGGACACTTCTTGGAGGAGTTAGACGTACTTCTGTCTTCATTCCCTGAGGATGGTACTCCTTTAGTAGTACTTGGTGACTTCAATATCCACCTGGAGAAACCACAGGCAGCTGACTTCAACACCCTGACTGCGTCGTTTGACCTCAAGTGAGTCCCTGCTTCACCAACACACAGGTCTGGCAATCTTTTAGATCTTATCTACACACGCTGTTGTTCCACCTACCACACCCAGGTCACCCCACTTCACACATCTGATCACTTCCTAATTACTCTCGACCTCGACCTGACTCCCCCTGTCGCTACATACGATCCCCCATTGGTCACGTTCAGGCGCAACCTGCGCACGCTCTCTCCCTCCCGCTTATCCTCTGCGATTGTTTCCACGCTGCACGCTCCCAGCCAACTCTCTCTGTTAGATACTGACAATGCCACTGACACACTTTGTTCCACTCTTACATCCTGCTTAGACACATTATGCCCTCTGACATCTGGACCGGCCCGGGTCACACCTCCTGCTCCTTGGCTAACTGAGGTTCTCCGTGAGCATCGCTCCACACTCAGGGCTACAGAGAGGAAGTGGCGCAGATCGAATGATCCTTCTGATCTCTGCCTCTATCAGTCTCTTCTTGCCTCCTTCTCCAAGGATGTCTCCTCTGCAAAGACCTTATACTACCATTCAAAGATTAACAACTCACCTGACTCTCACACTCTCTTCAAGACCTTCTCTACCCTTCTTTGTCCCCCTGCCCCTCCACCTTTATCCGACCTAACGGCTGATGATTTTGCTTCCTTCTTTTTTGAAGAAAACGAAAACTATTAGCAGTCAGTTCTCCGAGCCGCCGCTTCTTGCGCATTCTCAAATCCCTGAGACATGCTTCCTTCCCTCCTTCTCTCTCCTATCCGAAGCAGATGTTTCCAAGGTCTTGGCTTCTAATCATCCGACTACCTGCCCACTAGATCCCATACCCACCCATCTCCTCCAGACCATCTCTCCGTCTGTTATCCCTGCTCTCACTCACATTATCAATTCATCCCTTTCCACTGGCACCTTCCCTGTAGCATTTAAAGAGGCCCGGATAACCCCGTTGCTGAAGAAACCCACTCTCAATCCTGCTATGCTAGAGAACTACAGACCCGTTTCTCTTCTTCCCTTCATTTCCAAGACTCTTGAACACATTGTGTTCAACCAGCTCTCCACTTTCTTCACACAAAATAACCTCCTGGATAGCAATCAGTCTGGATTCAAAAGTGGTCACTCCACTGAGACTGCGCTGCTTTCAGTCATTGAGGCCCTAAGGCAGGCAAGGGCAGCCTCCAAATCATCTGTGCTGATCTTACTGGATCTATCTGCAGCTTTTGACACGGTCAATCACCGCATCCTCCTGTCGACTCTCATGTCTATGGGTGTCACTGACACAGCGCTTCTATGGTTCAAGTCGTACCTCTCTGATAGGTCATTTCGGGTATCCTGGAGAGGTGACGTCTCCGAACCCCAACGTCTTGATACCGGGGTCCCTCAAGGCTCTGTGCTTGGACCGCTGCTCTTTTCGATATACATGACATCCCTGGGCTCTGTCATTCGGAAACATGGCTTTTCCTACCACTGCTATGCAGACGACACTCAACTCCACTTGTCGTTCCACCCTGATGATCCTACGGTTTCTGCCCGCATCTCGGCACGCCTGAGGGACATCTCACTCTGGATGAAGGATCACCATCTTCAGCTTAACCTTGCGAAGACAGAACTGCTTGTCATATCATCTGAACCAAAGATTCAGCAAAACTTTTCCATTCAGCTAGGTTCCTCGACCATCACGCCTTCCAAGACGGCCAAAAACCTGGGAGTGGTCATTGATGATCGGCTTAGCTTCACGGAGCATGTTGCCAGCACCGCTCGCTCTTGTAGATTCATCCTCTACAATATTAGGAAAATTAGACCTTTCCTAGATGAGCATGCTACGCAGGTCCTGGTCCAAGCTCTTGTCCTGTCCAGGCTGGACTACTGCAATGCGCTACTGGCAGGACTTCCAGCCTGCACGACCAAAACCCTACAGATGATTCAGAACGCAGCGGCAAGAGTGGTCTTCAATGAGCCAAAGAGGGCGCACGTCACTCTTCTCTTTGTCAAGTTACACTGGCTTCCTTTAGCAGCCCGCATCAAATTTAAGGCTCTGCTCCTGGCCTTTAAAACCATCACTGGGTCAGCACCCCCTTACCTTCGCTTGCTTATAGAGCCTTATGTACCCTCTCGATCACTGCGCTCTGCCACCGAGCGAAGACTTGTGGTACCATCTCAAAAAGGGAAGAAAACCCTAACGCGTACCTTCTCAGGAACTGTCCCACAACTGTGGAATGATCTGCCGGTCGTGACACGATCAGCTGACACTGTAGCTGTCTTTAAGACTCGGCTAAAAACCCATCTCTTCCATCATTACCTAACTTCCTAATTACAGATTTACTATCTTTATTTAGTTACCTTCTCTTTATCTCTTCTCTATTTACCTTCCTCTTTATCTAAAAAAAAAAATAAAAAATACTAGCATACCCTTGGCTATGTATATTGTGTTGGACTTGATGAAACTATTTCCAGTGCACTTATGTATTGCTGTTCTTATGTTGCCATAATTGCTTCTATTGTTTACCTCACTTGTAAGTCGCTTTGGACAAAAGCGTCTGCTAAATGACTAAATGTAATGTAAATGTACCATATAGTGTCTCTTATACTCATCGTAATATCTGCAATATCTCTCCCTTTAACTCCATATGCTTGATTCGTTGTAATTATACTTGGCATTATTTCCTTTAACCTGTTGGCTAAAACTTTCGCTAAAATCTTCAAATCCGTATTCAGCATCGTGATTGGTGTATAGTTTTTTTAATCTACTTTTTCTTGTTTCTTTTTATATATCAGCTTCATTAAACCCATCCTTGTTCTTTCATTTATTTCTCCTTTTTTAAAAATCTCTTTAAAAACCTCATTTAAAATCTTTGTTAAAAATCCTTTAAAACACATAAAATTCTGTTCCCAAACCATCTATTCCAGGACTTTTATTTTTATTCAATTGATTTATTGCTATTTCAATCTCTTCCTCTCTGATCACTTGGTCACATTCCTTTTTATTCTCCTTTAAAACACATAAAATTCTGTTCCCAAACCATCTATTCCAGGACTTTTATTTTTATTCAATTGATTTATTGCTATTTCAATCTCTTCCTCTCTGATCACTTGGTCACATTCCTTTTTATTCTCCTCACTTACTGTTGTTTTTATCATATTTAAAAGTTTGTTCATTTTCTCCTCTTCCACGCTCCTTGCACTAAACAAATCCTCATAAAAAATCTTAATTTCTCCTAAAATCTTTTCATTTCCTTTTACAATTCCTCCATTTGAACCCTTTATTTCTTTTATTGTTTCAGCTTTCCCTCTGCTTTTCTCCAGACCAAAAAAGAACTTTGTACATTTTTCTCCCTCCACCACATATTTTGCTTTACTTCTTAGCATCGCCCCCTCATATTTCTTTTCTTCTATTTCTTTTAATTTTTCTTCAATTTCCCTAATCTTTTGTATGTCCTTATTCTCTTTGTTTAATTCCATTTCTAAACTTAATTTCATTTCTTTTTCTTTGTATTTTTTACATTTTTGTATTAAACTACAATATTTCATTGAATATTTTTTAATTAAAAACTTAACATTTTCCCACCATATCCTCTTATCCTCTTTATACATTCCATTTTCCTTTTCTTTTTCTATAATTTCCTTAACCTTTGACACATAGTGCTCATTCTTTAAAATTTGTGTATTTAAAATCCAAACTCCTGGTCCTTTTACTCCAGTCCAACTTAAAAAAATAAAAACTTATGATCACTAAAACTTGTTTCCTCATACTTCATATTTTCTATAAAATTCTCCACTTTTCTTGTACATAAAACAAAATCAATTCTGGTTTGGCATACAAACTGCCCCGTTATTTGTCTTCTTGAAAATTCCTTTTTCCTTGCATTTCTTTCCCTCCACACCAGAGGCGCACCTTGTCAACAGGCAACTGCTTGGAGCCCCGAGCCACTAGAGGGCCCCCAAGTTTGTTTCTCGGATGGCCAGCTACACCCGGTAGATGAACATAGATACTCAACATGACTGCATATCAAAATTCCGATTGAATGGAATGTTGATTGACATTGGCTTAGCCCAGTCAAAATCCAACCCAGGTGAATAACTTGCCAGTTTCGAAAATGAACGTAGCGAATGGGTGACGTTGTATCGTTCAGTCGTGCTGTCGCAGTTGATCCGTACGGATCACGACCCACGGTTTGGCTTGCGATTGCCAGATTAATACGCAAATTTAAATAGGAAAAGTTTATCTTTTGCACGTGTTTCAAAGGCTTGCAAATGCTAACACTCAAGTGATTTAAAACAATTTAACCGCAAAAAGGCGCTAAAGTGAGCAGCCTCGTACCCACATGCGGTTTAATGTGTCCGGTCCAGCTCCAGTCAGGCACGTGCCCAAGTGTAAATCTCAAGTTTAAATTTTAGCAGTTAACTAGTGCAATCCTTTACAAAGACAATCGCGGCAAAAACGGATCTATATGCAATGTAGTTACCAATGTATGCTTGTAAAAACAACAAAGCAGTCGCAATGACGCGTACACGCACATATTCATGTCCGTGCGCGTCTTTGCGTTCATTCGCAAACAACCGCATTCAACGCCACGCGAGTGAGCAACCCAGTATCACGCTAAAGCGTGTAATAGACACGCTGGTCCACTAGAGGATGCGTGTCAATGTCACGCTTTGCCTCCTCTAGGCGTGAAAATGACACGCATTTATGAGGATGATAAACAATAGGGGGCGATAATTTCCTCAATGCCAACAAGTTCAACAAGAGAAGCGATGCAGTGATATTGCGTTCTCCGGAGTTCCATGGGTAAGGCTTACTTGGAAATTTGGTGATTAATGTTACTAATATTGAGTAAATCCTGTGTTTATTTTAAGTCTTTGTTGCAACGTTAGCAATATAATATCACCGCTAAGGCAACCGACAAGTCAGTGCACGCGTTTGGTCAGAATCCAATTGGCTCATATTAGGGACATAATTGTTGTTCAGGTGCGGTCATTTAAGAAATCCTAAAGTTGGTGCAGCATAACATTTAATTTGCGTGTGTGGACTATGGAGTTATCTATAGTGTTTTTTACGTTACTAAGGTCAGAAACATTATTGGATGACTGTTTGATAATCAGCTAATGTATTAATCACAGAAAGCTGCAGTGACTGCATTATATTATGTTGCTAAACAGTTGTTCTAGCGTTTTTAAACCAGTAGTTTTATTAATTTCGCGCGGAATGCAGTTCGTGAAATAAGCTCTAAATGAAAAAATAACCGATTTAAGTGAATAATTGTGTTCATTGTAAATCTGATCATCTTAACATACAAGGCGGAACCAATCGATCACAGAGAGCGATCGCTGCTGACACGGTCAGCAGCAATTGCATTCAGATTACAATAATATTTCACATTATTAGTGTTTTTACTGTTTTTTTATATCAAATAAATGCAGTCTTGGTGAGCAGAATAGATTTATTTAATTATTTAATATTATTAATATAATATAATTAGGCTAGTTAGGGGCGGCAGTGGCCTAGTGGTTCATGTAGGTTGTCTACAAACCGGAAGGTTGGTGGTTCAATCCCCGGCTCCACTGGACCAAGTGTCGAGGTGTCCTTGAGCAAGACACCTAACCCCAGTTGCTCCCGACGAGCTGGCTGGCGCCTTGCATGGCTGACACCGCTGTTGGTGTATGAATGTGTGTGTGAATGGGTGAATGTAAAGCGCTTTGGATGGCCATAGGTCTGTTAAAAGCGCTATATAAATGCAGTCCATTTACCATTTACCATAGTTTGTGCAGTTACATTTATGTTAATTGATCGTTAGAAGGGATTAAAATTGATTGTGTTATGTTCTGTAATTGTTGTTAATAAATCTGTGAGAAGAAAGTGTGTAAAAGTTTGACTACAGTAACCATATCTAACCAAGGTTCAAGTACCAAGATAATTATTTCATTTATTTCTCTCAATTCAGATCAACTGTTCATTTATGCAGTTTATGCTTTATTTATAGGTAGCTTTTTTTTACAGTTCTGGATATATAATATGACAAACCTAGGAGACTTTGCTGTAAGAGAATTAATCATGTTTTTGTTTTCTTTTCTCAGGTCCGGTCAGCACCCACCACCCTTCCCGGTTAACATCACCCACAGTTTATACTTTTTCTTAGAAAACCAACGGCTCTTTTAAGAGCCACTTCAATAGACCCTTTTACAGCACACGTGATCAAATAGCCTGCACGCGCATTTTGGCAACGGAAGTGATGTTATTTCCCAGTGGTTCTAACGTGTAAGCAACTCAGAAAGTTTATTAAAACGATTTTCCCACATCAAAACGTCTGGTTGTAGCATTTGGTTGCACTAATATAATATACGTATTTGGCCATCTGCTAACGTATTCTATCCACTCCACTATAGTACACGGATCAGGTAACTATGTAGAAGATAAGTCAACTTTTTAAACTAACATTCTCTGTCTGTGTTGCTTCACTGCTGATTCTTGCAGTGCTTCCGTTGCCAAACTGCGTGCGCATACGTTGCCACGTCATCATTGTGTACAAACAGTAAAAGGGTCACTCACTCACTCTTTCGCAAGCTTCTCTGTTTTCAAGTAAGTATTGTAATTTTATTCATTTGTTTTTCTTTCATTTTACTCTCTCTCTCACTGTCCAAAACACTTAGTCTATGCCTCTTTGTCTGACCAATGTAGTATTGTTGAAATGGCTGCTGAGCAAGACAGAGGGAGAGCAGAGGATGTTATCTTCATAGCAAACATGCTTCTTGCTCAAATCAAGGTGAGTATATTTGTTGAGATTGTGTTCTTGCAGTATTGTGATAATTCTAAAGTGTGCGATTTAGAGTGCTCAAGAGTTGGCTGTATTTCAGTATTACCATACAAGGCCCACTTTCTTTTATGCAAGGGAAAGGAACCCAAGGGCAAAGCAACAGCCATTAAAGGGAGTACATTTAATGTCCGATAGGTGGAGAAAATGCTGAAGGACGTCCACTACTAAAAAGAAGCAGAAGTGAAGAGATACAAAGCTTCAGCTACAGGTATCCATGTTCTACCAGATTATTTGTGATTTGTCAGCCTCATTTTTTCTAAGCTAAATTACTGTGCCCATTGTTAATGCTTTCTCACTAATTATTGAACTTCTGTTTTCAGTCTGTTTATTGCCTACAGTGAGACCTCCACATTTCTGCACTTGTGATCATGCAAACATCCAGTGTAGAGCACTTCACCTGCCCGGCATGTACACCCAACAATGCTCGCTCTTTGTGCAGATGGCAACAGAAAAACCTACAGATTCCGCCAGTCAAAAGAGTTAGTTCTTTTACTCTTGTAGTTTTGAGGAAAAAGAAACTTTTTGATTTAAATCCATAATTTGAAATGTGTAATTTTTGCTTTATTAAATAGTTAATGTATCCCAGATGTTGTGAGCTTATATAATAGGTAAGGAATATTTGACAGTGGGCTGCTACTCAGCAGGTGTGCATTATTTTCAAATAGTCAATTATTCTGCTTATACCACAGTTACCACAAACATTGCTTTGGGTATTTTAAGACATTTGACAGGTTAGGTGTGCGTTTTACAAAAATAATCATTTGGATATGGGAATGTGTGCTGGCACCCAAAGTGGCTAGTTTAATAGCTTGGTCATTCATTATTACATGTCAGTTTGTCACCCTGACTTTCAACTAGTTTGTGTACCTGGAGTAGAGAAAGCACAAGATTACCTTTTTAATGCTCCATGAATCCTGAAAAACCTTTAGTTTAAAAGTAAACCTTTATTGTCTACAATCATTATAAAGATGCCTGTTGGTGTGATGTAATTTGAAACTAACAGATAAGTAAGCAAACTTGATGAAGAGGGCCTTGAGGTGGTTGTTTGCAGACACGGAGTGCTACTCAAAGCTCTTAATGTGCCGGGGAGTAATATTTTCTTATCCACCTATACCTGCAGAAGGAGCTTCAAGCAGCCACAAACGGAGAGTTCTTTTGAACAGATATTGCTTGCAAGTATTGGCCATACCTTGAGAAGGTGTCAGTCTCCATGTTGGAACTCAGACCTTTACTGCAGATGAGACCTTTCCTTTCTGTCATGCATGCCAAGGCTCATTCAACCAAGTGTCAGGTAATGCATATTCTTTATCGTACCATTTGAAATTGTATTTGTATTACTTATTAATACACTGTAACTGTTTATGGTTGTAATATAGGTGTCACACATTTGTTAGATAATCTGACAAAAATCAGGAAGGTGCTGGTACAACTGCAGTTGTGGAGGTCGAAATGGTCAACAGCAACCTGTCTCGTTGTGGCCTCACAACCAAGTATCTGGTAATTGATGCCTATTTATAATATTTTAGGAAACCTGTCTTTATTTTTTCACTTTTTTATTCTTTCTGTCTAGTACTTTGAGATTGCATAAGAGTAAGCTGTAACTGTTCAAAGTACATAAAAAAATTGGCATGTAGTTCTCTCTTAAATTTTAAACTCAATTGTCAGTTTCTGGATTAATTTAAATACCACAAGCATTGATGGGACCTTTCTTCCTTCATCACATACATGTCTTGTTAATAGCCAGGAATGACATGCTAACTGTCCATGCTATTGGGTGGAACCAACGGAAGCAAGAAGGCCTTCAGCATTATCCAGCAGATACATCAAGGTCTTATATTATGACTGAGTTATATAGACACAAAGATTTTTCTCACTTTAAGATTGCAAGGACAAACATATTTTTATGGCATTCTTTCAGAAAGGCTCAGCGACGGGAAGATTTGAGCAGTGAACGGGGGTGTCCTGAGAACATTGTGACATGTGTACAAGATGTCAGACAATAGGCTACTGATGGTAATGTATTTTATGGACATTATTGAAACTGGTTTACAATATTGCACTGTGATAATCAATTTTGTAACTGAGAATCTTTGCCATGCATAAGTATTTAAGTAAAGGTATGTCCTGTTTTAATCGCAATAAACTTGTGCCCTTGTAAACTCCTTTGAGACATTAATTTGATTTTGGACATGTACAGCCTAAAAGACTTCATAATCATTTACTTGTATTATTATTTTTGCTTTTGGTAGGTACCAGATGTGATGACCAACATAACCTTCAGAAATGAATTGAACAAATGTTTCTTAGTCTTCATCGAAAAGCCAGCCTTTATAATCACACTGGTCTGTTGATAACTCATCTAAAACATTTTGTCATTTTTGTTGATTGCAGTTATACCAGGGGTATGTTGAATGCTGTATTCTGATTGGCTGAGAAATGTTCTGTGGGTATGCATTAATTTCTGATAACTGCACACCTAACTTGTCAAATGTCTTAAAAATAGGCAACAGAGCAATGTTTGTGGTAACTGTGGTATAAGTGGAATAATTGACTCCAGTCCTTTGAATTATTTGAAAATAATGCACAGCTGCGGAGCATCAGGTTTGCGTAGTGCCTCATTGCACCAAATGTGCTTTTGCACCAAAAGTGCTTTTGAGAGAAACAACAGATATAGAACAAACATAATATTTTTTGTCTGTACTTTTAAATTATTGAATGACACCATTACAATGTTCATTTTAATTTTACAATGTACTGACTGCTACTCTGAAGATTTAGTCCCTTATTTTTCATTAGGGTGATGTTGAAACTACACTCTAAAAAAAAAGGTTCCTTGAGGTTCTACATAGAACCATGAGGTTCTATACTTGGCCAATAGAACCTTTTACCAAAAAAAGGGTTCCATATAGAGCCCTTGGAGGGCAAAGAACCATTTTTATTAAAATGGTTCTATAATTCACGTTTGTGACTGAAGTGTAAACTAAAGATTACACAATAATTACAGACCTACACAACTCATTTACAAACCTACACAACTCATTCACAAACCTTTTTGTGTCAATAGGCTGTGGTCAAATAAAGAGAGAGTCAACAAATAGGCTATTCATATTGTTTGATTTATTTCCTGTGAGCTTTTTTATGCAAGTTTGTACATTAGCATGAAACTTACAGTGCGGTTTGCGTTTTTGGTGAATAACCAGGTGTTTTCTTTATTTTGTACATTCTATATTGTCAATGTTTAATTTAACCTGAAGGGGCATTAAAAACAGATAATCGCAAAAGTGCCCTCTGGTGGCGTATATATGCGTTGCACCATAAGCGAAGATAAGCCTCGAGACGTGACAGTTATTTTTTTTCAAACTGAGGAGTTCGGACTCCGGACCGGCATTTCTGCTTGTTGGTACCCTGGCTGAGGTAAGTAAACTTTCTACATTTTTGAAACGATATTACTGAGATATTTAGTATAATTAGTTAATATTTATTTTGTTAGAGTAGGTCTTGTGCTAAATAGTGATACTAGAAGCTACATTTATAATATTTACCTCAGTTAAAAAATACTGCTGGTAACGTTAAAGCACTGACGGGCTTCGTCAACCGTCAGCTATAAAAGCTCTGTTAAATACATTTTGTTCCGGGTTTTAATGAATTACGTTACAGTCCTGCTTTATTTCTTTCTCATTTTAAATTAAATTGTCAATCACAATAAGACAGCTGTGTTGTAAGGAGATGAAATTCGAGACAGGAGTGTCATTTCAGTGAAGCGCGTGGTCAAGGGAACTGGGTGGAAGGGAAATGATATGTAAATGTTTGTCGCAGTTTTACACATATTCCGTGAGTATTTTTCGCTTGTTCACGAGTGTTTTATCAGGGTTAGAGCTAAACTCTGAAGGAAAGTGGAAACTGCCGGCCACAGTTAAGAACTTTCCTCCGGTCTGTATTGTAAATGCACGATTGCAGTGCAGCGTTCGTATCCGCAACAAGTCTAGATTTGCATGTTTTCTGTGATGCACACAATGAATTAATGTGATGGTAGCTGTTAAGACACTTACATTTAACATTCAAATGTTTTAAAAAAACAAACGTGTTCAGGTTTTTATGCGTATTTGGTTTGTGAAGTGTAATTTATGCTTTTTTCCTTCCCCTCACAGATAACCATGGTTAATAAATGGTCAGTAGATGACACATCACTGGCTTTAAAATATAAACCCCATTGATGCAAAAAGGTAAGGTGCTTAAAGGGACCTCGTAAACCTGACTTCTGTCACTAATGTTCATCAAAGAGCAAAATAAAAGAAATCTGTGTTTTGTAGCTTTAATGATAATTCTTATGTATTTCATTTAGAATTTAGCATTAAAGACTGTAAAGTGTTTGAGGACTTAATTTAAATTATGTATATTTCACACTATTTTTTTATTGAACATTGTGTTTTGAAAAATACATCACGAGTCAATTGCAACGTCAAGTTAATGTAGACTTTAAGGAACTTGTTTGTCTGAAAGTGGATATATAAAGATTTTGTGTTTTAAGATGCTGCATGGAATGACAATGAGGTTTGGAACAGACTTGGTGAAGAACATGGAAACATCTCTAAATAAAATGGCCCCAAACATCATCAGGAGTGCAAAAGAATGAAGTAAAAAACATCTCTACGCTCTATCTCATTGGAACAGCAGAGGAAAGCACAGAAGGTAACTACATCATATGCTTGTTCTTTGCCCAGTGTAAAGTAGCCTTATTTGCATTGTCAATGTAAAGGTTCTAGCACCTATAAATTGTATAAGTGAAAATATGAAAATAATGTTAGTATAATCTTTTTCCTTGCCATTGAAGAGTTAACTTGTTAATTAAGAGATGCTGGCTGAGAAAGAGTTAAAGGTTACCCACAAATGAACATTGTCGTCACTTTCTTCAGCAGAACACAACAGAAGATATTTTGAAAAAGTATGGTAATCGAAAAACAATGGTGCCCATTGACCTGCATTGGTTTTGTGTCCATTAAATTGCTACCAGCGTTGTTCGGTTACAGACATTCTTCAAAATCTTGTTTGTGTTTGTGTTCTGCTGAAGAAAGAAAGCCGTGAATGTTTGAAATAACGAGTGAGTGAATGAGTTTTCTTTTTTGAGTAAAATGTCCCTGTAATTGATTTCTTTACCTAATGTACAATAATTTTTTATCTTTGTAGGTCTGCTGCACTTATGTTATTGCCAGCATTATTTCAAGAAAATCCCAGCTTCATTTACTGTGTAAATAGTGTAAGTATAGTCTACTGTAATTTCATTAGCATTTGAGTCACTTCATTTAAAGTAACATTCAATGCAAATATAAAGATATTACTCTGTTTACCCTTAAATAGCATACAGCTCCACATCAATTATTATGAGTCTTGTTGGTTCTTGAGTGTTGCTTGCCTAGTTGTCATACTTTATTTGTGTTATTATGGGGTAATTTTAAGTCTATTTGATGGCTTCTGTTAATTGGGAAAAAGCACTTAAAAGGTGAAATTGTTTTACAGAAACCCAAAGGTCCCACACCAACCATAGTGTTCAACGGCTCTCCTGATCCTCTCAAATCTGAAAGTATCAACTTTATAATGGACAATGTGAACATAATATGTGGAAGACATTGACATCACAGGCTGTGGAATGACTGTTTGCGGGGTTTTTTTTCTCTTCAATGTTCAATACCCTTATATATATATATATATATATATATAATTTTTATTTTATTTATTTATATATAATATATAAACGTATGTATGTTTATTAAAAAGTGAAAATGCCTAATGGAAATAATTAAATAACTAAATGGTTGAAATGAGACATTTTAAATGTAAACTAAAGTTTTGCTGTCTAATACAGAATAAAGAGATGTGATTTTAAGTAATTTTTATAGATTTATATTTCTGTATAATACAATTAATAAATAGTAAACTTTTATAATTTTCTGGATCTGTTATATTTTCTTATCAATAATAAATTACTCATAAGAATAAAGAACCTTTAATGGTTCTAAATAGAACCATCTAACTTTGATTCAAAGAACCATTTGGGGTTCTTTTTAATGAACCCATTAAAGTGGTTCTATATTGAACCATTTGGGGGTTCCATATATGAAGCAGGTGATAGAACCATTTCTGGTTCGATAAGGAACCATTTTTTTTAAGAGTGTAGGTCTTCAGCAGGCTTACACCACATGTGATATAGACCCCTACAAGGTTTGTAAACATTGAATGACTATCGGGTGCGCGCGCAGCATGGGGTCAAACTGTTCATACAATCGAGGCTTTAAAATTTAATCTAACAGGGCTGAAAAATTATGACTTACCTCAAATGAAGTGAGCACTACAATCACAAGCCTCTTTGATATTTGTATTGTTCCAGTCTGCACGTTAATAGCTTTCAGCCGCAGATGTTGTATTTTTTTGTTTTTGAGATTCTGCATGAAAACTTAACGGAAGACCTGGCGCGATTTTCAAGCCCACGACGTAAGTAGGCATTTTTACGATACCGAATAACACGCAACTCAATCTGCTGTAATTACTTTTCTGACCCCGACATGCGCAGTGGGAACCGCCTGTGACGTGAACCGTGAAGGGGTCTATAAGGAGAATTATTAAAAGACTCATAAGCAGCAAATAAGTTATTCTTATATAGATATAAAGATAAAGGGAGACAATCTTTACTGTGTGAGTGTTTCTTTTTAACCTCTCATAGCCGACTTTCTGAATCAAATATTTTGCACCCTGCACCAGATTATGGGCTGTACATGCACTGCTTTTGTTTTGCCTGCTTTTCAGAATATACCAATCAAAATTGTGTTTAAGATGTTGTTATTTGTGTGACTTCAGAATCCAGCAACACCCTCACCAAGAAGATTTTTTTGATGTATACATGTCAAAAGTGCACCTTCAAGAAACAAAGATCACTGTGATGAGGGAGATGAGACACTACTGCACCGCACCTATCTCAGAAGCCTGGCTAGGAACATCGGGAAAATTATATCAGAAATGTCTTCATGCAAAAACAGTGGTAAGAGGCTAACTTTTATTACCATCTTGCAATGATGCATGCCATTGGTTTCTATAAATAAGGGTTACAAAAGTCTCAAGACACATGTTAGTTTCACATTCTGAAATCAAGTTCCTTTGTCATTTGGTGATAAAAATCACAGATAATCTAGATGATTAGACACACTGAATAGCAAATACGACAATAAAACCCCACTCATTTTTAGATCCTGAAGTGTCACGTTATAGTTTTCTTGTGGTTGGATCTTAATGATCTGTAGTTCTTTACATAGAATAGAAACAAAGAAAATCAAGACACAATGAAAGCATGGCAATTGTTGTATATAGTTTAGAAAGGAGTACATGGAGGTATTTAAATTTATTTCCTAATAGTATAATGTAATTAGAAATACTAATGTGAAATCTTTAGGAATATAATTGGACCTTAATAATGAAAGCAGTATTAACATAATGTATAAAATAAGCCTCAAGTTAAACCTCTAAGTATTTTCATGCATCCCTTCAATTTTTCCTTTTAGGCAGTTTAAGTGAAGAGTGTCATCGCTGGCTACTGTGTCTTCTTCAGAAAAGGCTTGCAGATGTAGAGAAGAAGTTCCAAGTTTGCTCAAGTTACAGCCAGGCTGTAGGACGGTGTTCTTCACTCTCAACCCTGGAGAGCCGGTGTCCTGCAGAGTTTAGCTCCAACCTTAATCAAACACACCTGAGAGCTAATCAATGTCTTCATGATCTCTAGAAAATCACAGGTATGCGTGTTTGATTAAGGTTGGAGCTAAGCTCTGCAGGACAGCGGCTCTCCAGGATTGGGAGTGAAGAACACTGCTTTAGGACCAAATGCTGTTTCTCTGCTGGAGGATGAGCCCGAGGAGATACTGGAGGACCATGAAGAGCTGGATTATGAGAGTTCAGATGACAGTGATTTTGGAACTCTGAACTGGTGTATGCATTTAGACTGTGTGTCACACTGAACTGCAGGTGTGTTTCATGGAAAACATAAAACTATTTGGAAATGTAATGGATGTCTGATACAGTGCTTTTATTTTGGACAACCGTTTCCTGCAGTGTGTAAGCAACATTAGCCTCATAGATTGATGGGAAACTACTGTTAAATAAGTTTTTGTATGATAATACATATCTCCGTTTACAAGCAGCAGGTTAGCTATTAGCTTTCCCCTCCACCTCCGATGTTTCACAGACTACTCCTACAGTCAACTGTGTTGCTACAACTTGCAAATGCCACAATCCTCTTGCAGTGGTTACTTCACCAAACTGTGCCCATATCATCTTGTCAACATAATGACATTTACTGTAGAAAAATATGTAACACAGGCAAAATAGATTTGCACATGTTACTATTATTGTTATATAGTTTTATACTGTATCAAGTTTTTTTCACAGTGATTGTGGATACTTTTGGATTGAACTAACTGTAGCCTATGTCATTGGATGAAATACTTTCCATAAATGATATTTGATATCTTTGATGCATGAGTTAATACTGTTGTTACCTTTTCAATGAAAGGAAATGTTTTACAATGCCATTTTCTTGAGGTAACTATTAAACTGTTTCATATATGTACCTGCAAATTTGGTTGCTAAAGCGTTGTTTACTTTTCCCTGTTTTGAAAATGAGATGTAAAACTACTTTTTTTATTTATGCCTTAAAAATATATGATACAGGGTAAATAATAAAACTTGTTAATAGTATACAGTTGTGTTGTATTATTTATGGCAATAGTTGTTATAATTAATACAAGTTTTTCATTACACTGCTGCATTTGCTCTAGATAATAGTAGGCTATTAACACTAGACAGTTCAAAGATGATTAACTTTTAAGTTATGTATGTTATGTATTTCTTTATGCTGGTGTTACCCCTTTAAGGACTTATGTGTTCCCGCATGTGCTGTGCGCATGCGCAGTGTGTCTGTAATGCTTGCTACTGCTAACAACAGTAAAGAGTTATGTTGCTACAAGACGGTGTCGGTGTATGATGTATTTACACGCGTGTCATTCACTCCACGACATAACAAAGTAAACTGGCGACGAGGATGAACGCGATATTGTGTCATTGTGACACCGCCGAGTGAAATAGAGAAAGTTAAAAAGGGCACGACGTCAGGGACGATCGACACATGCTCGGCGAAAGGAAAATCAACATACACAAACAGTGAGTGAAAAGTGCATTAACTTGTAAGATGGCTGGATTAGTGGGACAAATTGGACCATATGACGAAAATACGGAGCAATGGAGCTCGTACACGGAGCGGTTTGATTGTTTTGTTAAGGCTAACGGAATTAAAGACGAAGTTCTCGTACCGACCTTTCTGAGTGTAATGGGAAGCAAAACATACAATCTACTGCGTAGCCTGGTCCAGCCCAATAAGCCTAGTGATTGCTCATTCAGGGACGTTGTAACATTGCTCAAAGAACATTTCGCACCAAAACCCCTCATTATTGCCGAAAGATTTCGCTTTCATAAACGCAACCAGTTAGAGGGAGAATCAATCGCGCAGTTTGTTGCTGTTCTGAAACGTCTCTCTGAACATTGTGAGTTCGGAGCAACGCTGAACGACACTATAAGAGACCGATTTGTGTGCGGACTGCGAAGTGAAACCATCCAGAAACGTCTTTTGTGCGAAAGTAATTTGACATTGGAACGAGCAATGGAAATCAGCGTTTCCATGGAGATGGCTGCAAAAGAAGCACAAGAGTTGAGCACTTTCACCCAAGTGAACAAAGTATACAGGGAAAAACCGAAACAAGACAGCAAGAGAACTTGTTATCGGTGTGGAAAGAGTGGGCATCTGCCACAAGAATGCTGGTTTAAAGACAAAGACTGTAATAACTGTGGAAGAAAAGGACACATTGAACGGGCATGTCAAAGCAAAAAGTTGAATGTAAGTGAAAAAGTGAACGCAAGCAAGCCTATGGAAGCAAAGAAAGTCTATGCCAGAAAAGTAAAAAAGAAACACATTCATCAAGTGGATTATACTGCTATGCAGCAATCAGATGATTCAGATGAAAATGAATTGGCACATGTAATGTCTGTGTCTTCAAATTCAGATGGATACTGGGTGACACCACTGCTGGATGGTAAGGCCATTCCCATGCAAGTGGATACAGGAGCCGCCGTTTCGCTCATGGCAGAATCAACATACAAAGAGAACTGGCCGGATCTGTCTCCAAAGAAGCCTAAGTTGACCCTAAAGACATATACAGGAGAGCTGGTACCTCTAGTAGGAGTCATGGACGTGACTGTGGAGCTTAACAGGCAAAATGTAAAACTACCAATCTACATTGTGAAAGGTAGCAGTCACGCAACATTGATGGGCAGATCATGGCTGGAGAAAATAAAAATAAATTGGCAAGAAGTACATTTGGTTGTGAAAGAGTCAGCCAGCCTAGAAAACATCCTAAGGAAACATGCAGAGGTATTTTCTGAGGAACTTGGGAGCATGAAAGACATTACAGTAAAGCTGACCATTAAGTCGGACAGCACACCAAAGTGCTTAAAAGCCCGCCCTGTTCCATACGCGATTAAGCCAAAGGTGGAAATGGAACTTGACCGTCTGGAGAAAACAGGAGTTTTAAAGAAGGTGAGTGTTAGCGAATGGGCAACACCAATTGTTCCTGTAATGAAAAAAGACGGATCAGTCAGAATCTGCGGTGACTTTAAAGTCACTATCAACCCTGTCTTAACCGTGGAACAGTACCCTCTGCCGCTAATTGACGATCTTTTTGCTGGTTTAGCAGGCGGTAAAAAATTCAGCAAAATAGACTTATGTCAAGCTTACCTTCAAATGCATGTCGATCCTGTTTCCCAGGAACTGCTGACCATTGTAACCCACAAAGGCCTATACAGGTACCAGAGGCTCCCATTTGGCATAACTTCGGCTCCGGCTTTGTTCCAGCGGGCCATGGACCAGATCTTAAGTGGCTTAAATGGAGTACAGTGCTATCTCGATGACCTGCTCATCACAGGAAAAGATGATGAAGATCATCTCAGAAACTTGAATGCAACACTGCAGAGACTGAGTGAATACGGTCTGCGGGTAAAGAAAGGCAAGTGCGAATTCTTTTGTCCAACTGTCGAATACCTAGGACACGTCATCGACAGCGCTGGCCTTCACAAAGCACCATCCAAGGTAAAGGCTATCATCGAAGCACCATATCCACAGAATGTAAGCCAGCTTCGCTCATTTCTGGGTCTATTGACATACTATGCAAAGTTCATGCCAAATCTTGCGAGTAAGCTACGGCCCCTACATGAGCTGTTGAATAAGTCCAAACAATGGAAATGGACTGAAAAATGCGAGAAGGCTTTCAAAGATGTGAAGTGCACATTAACCCAATCGGAGGTACTCACACATTTTAATCCATCACTGCCAGTACAGTTGGCATGCGATGCCTCACCGTATGGTGTTGGCGCTGTACTTTCTCATGTGATGCCGTCCGGTGATGAGAGACCAATTGCATTTGCTTCAAGGACCCTGAACAAAGCGGAGAGTAACTACGCCCAAATCGAACGAGAAGCCTTGGCAATTGTATTTGGCGTCAAGAAATTTCACCAGTACCTTTTTGGGCGCAAATTTACGCTACTGACAGACCACAGACCACTTACCTCAATTTTTGGTCCAAAATCTGGCATCCCCTCACTGGCCGCAAGTCGCATGCAGCGTTGGGCTCTTTTGCTGTCAGCTCACCAATATGACATCAGGTATAGGAGATCCGAGCAACACTGCAACGCGGATGGTTTGTCCAGATTGCCCCTGCCAGATACACCTCCAGAACGTTCACAAGCTGATATCTTCTACTTCAAAGAAGTGCATAATGCACCGGTCACGGCTGCACAAGTGAAACGTTTTACAAGAAATGACCCAGTCTTGTCTGAAGTTATGGACTGGATTTCACAGGGTAAGAGAGGAAAGATGTCTGACCATCTTAGACCTTATATGAATCGCCAAAATGAGCTGACGGTACAATCTGGCTGCTTACTTTGGGGTTATCGGGTCATTATACCCCCACCACTGAGAAAACCCTTGCTTAAGGAACTGCATACCAGCCACTCTGGCGTAGTGAGGATGAAAGAAATTGCACGCAGCTACTTCTGGTGGCCTGGGTTAGATGCTGAGATTGAAGAGGAAGCCAAAATCTGTCCAGACTGTCAGAATCTGCGAAAAATGCCCCAGACAGCCCCCTTACATCCATGGGAGTTTCCAGAGGAGCCATGGCAAAGGGTGCATATCGACTTCGCCGGTCCACTGGAGAATAACATGTTCTTTGTGATGGTCGATGCTCACAGTAAATGGCCTGAAGTTGCCATCATGAAAAACACCACTTCAGAGAAAACTATTGAGGAGCTCAGATCTGTTTTCAGTCGTTTTGGGTTGCCACAACAGATTGTAAGTGATAACGGTCCCCAACTGGTGTCTGATGAGTTTCAGTCTTTCTTAAGCTTAAATGGGATTCAGCACATCAGGTCCGCGCCTTATCACCCATCGACTAATGGCCTTGCAGAGCGATTTGTGCAGACTCTGAAGAAAGCCATAAAGGCATCCCAGGGCAAGGGCTCTTTGAACCAAAGACTAAACGCTTTTCTTTTGGCATATAGAAACACACCTCATGCCATCACCAAAGTCTCTCCAGCTACGGCATTGCTGAAACGACAACTCCGCAGCCGACTGGATTTATTGAGACCTGTGAAAACTAAACAGACTGTACTGTTACAACAGCAAAAGCAGGTGGAGAGGAGATGCAAGGCAAAATTCAGGAGCTTTAACAGAGGTGACAATGTCCTTGTTCGTAACTATGGAAAAGGAGCCAAATGGGTCCCTGCTACAGTGATCGCGCAAACAGGCCCTGTTTCCTATGCAGTCGAAACGAAGGACAATGTGACCTGGAAGAGACATGTTGATCAGATGTTGTCTGCAGCGGTCTCCAGTGATGTTCCGTGTAAAACCCAGATTCACCTACCAAAAACATCCTTAAATTCTGGCCAGGAAGGAGTACCTGAAATGTCTCCTACACAACTTACCAGCAAACCAGTGGTGACGGATACTGAAATCATCCCGCTTGAAGACACATCTCCTGTCCCAGAAACTGTTATCAAGCCTCCAGTAAAAACACCACAGGTGCCTGTGTCTCCACGTTATCCCACAAGAATGCGGAAAGCACCGCAGAGGTTAGATCTTTAGTTTAGTGGCTAACCCACAGCATTGGGGCAGAATAATCCCCAGGGTTTAGCCTGAGAAATGAGATAGTCTACCCTCTTTCTCAAATAGTAGGAAAATGTTAAATAATAATAATGAAAATTGTTATGGTTGTTGTTCAAAGTAAAAGGGGAGGAATATGTTATGTATTTCTTTATGCTGGTGTTACCCCTTTAAGGACTTATGTGTTCCCGCATGTGCTGTGCGCATGCGCAGTGTGTCTGTAATGCTTGCTACTGCTAACAACAGTAAAGAGTTATGTTGCTACAAGACGGTGTCGGTGTATGATGTATTTACACGCGTGTCATTCACTCCACGACATAACAATGTATACTATAAATACATATATTTACGTATAGTATGTGTGAATGCTTTTGGTCTTTGATTAAATGCTTGTCAGCACGGGAAAGTGCTTTGTAAATAAAGTTATTTTTATTATTTGTTGTTTCTATTAGTAAATCAGTGATGGTGACCAGTCCGACTTGAGGGTGTAGCATACACCGTCTAGCCCAGCCAAACGGATAAGCAATGGATGGATAGAAATAAATAGCCAGCCCCTAACATTAGTGTCTAAATTTCAATCTGAAACGCAACTATAAATAATGACATTTTAAATGATTTCTTAGCAATATCAGTATCTTTTTCCCCCAACCTTACTTAGGCCTATGTGTCTGTGGTCAGGCTACACGGTTAGCTTAGCAACTAGCATTAACTCGTTTGAATTCTTACAATATGTTTTATTGTTTGGCAATAGCATGTCTGTTAGAAAGTCACTTTATACTATAGTTCTTTTGAAAATGTGTAAACAATACTGGTCCAGAGGCACTTCCTGTTTCAGTTTGTGACTGTTTTTTTATTTATTTCACACATAGGCTATATCATTATCTTTAAGATATTTGTTTAACTTTTTGACTCAGTTCTATATGTTCTGTTGGTTGTAATTTATCCCAACGTTTATCTAGTGTTAAAAAACTGAAACAGGAAGTGCTTCTGGACCAGTGTTGTTTACATTTTTTGAAATGGTTATTTACAACCCTAGTTTGCAAACCTAAGAACTACATATATAACAGGCTGTCTATAATCCACTGCAACAGGGAAATTATTTGTAGGCCTATAGTGTTTTTCATGTCTGGAATATTAAACCCTAATGGAAAAAACAGCATAGACCAGCATAATTCCCATGCTGGTTTGGTGTTTGTTTAGCTGGTCACCAGCATACCAGCACCAAAACACAACATATAGCATGCTGTTCTTGCTGGTATGACCTGCATGGGATTGGTGGTGGTATGCCGATGACCACCAGCACCAACCCAGCATGGGAATTATGCTGGTCATCAGCAAACCAGCACCAAAACACATAATTTCCCTGCTGGAAAAAACAGCATACCAGCATGAGTATGCATTTAGGGTTATGCAGAAGTGAAGCACAGTAGTGTTGTCAGAATTAAAAATATACATGACAGCAAAGTGAAATTTAATTTGTATCACGTTTTGTGATGCTATCTATTTGTGATCACACCAAACAGTACTCCTCATGATGGAAGAGTTCAAGGGCTTTGTAAAACAGTTGGTCTCATCATTGTAGTCCCTTTCCTTTTCTGAATGATGAGACTCACATATATGCATCATTTTTATAGTTCAGAGGTCAATATATCAAAGCAAAGCAACTGTATATTTGGTTAAAGCTAGGATAGGTAATGTTTGAGAGCTAGCAAAATTAGAAAATGGCACCTCTTCTAAGCTACACCCCCTCTCGTTAGCACTCCGTCCAAAGCTACGCCCCCACAAACATGAACGCGCATCCACAGTCGGAGTCAGCTGCAGGTCACAGGAAAACCGAGTATTTCAACACATTATAGGCATCAACCAAACGACTTCATGTCTCATTCACCTGTAACAACTGATTTACACCGACAGAGAATCTAATGTTAGCATTGGGCTAATACTAGCTACAAAAATAGCTACGTTGCCTAACGTAACATTTATCATGGAAATAACAAATCCCCCCGAAGCAAAACAAATTATTACCTGTTCAGCAGAAAGACCGCAACCTCGGCATCGCTTTTCAGGCCCTTCAGCTCCCTCAGTTGTCTCCACCGTTCAAATGCTCCACCGATGTTTACGCGAGTTTGTCCTCTGGCTTTATCCAGTACCTGTTTAGTTGCAGCCTTTTCTGCCTCAGATTTTCTTTTTCTAGGTTTTTTATTAGGGCGAGCAGTTACCAGCAAAGCTGGCAGTGGTAGTTTTGGCTGCTTTTTATCTTCCATTGTGCCGGTGCCGCAAACTCCTGCTTACTCGGTGTAGTGTTCAGGGTGACGATGACGTGATTAGTGCACGCAGGGCAACGCGCGCAGTGGGGCTGGGCCACGAGACATGAAGGCATCTGATTGGTTCTTTACACACGCACCGAATGGCAGTGATTGGTCGGAGTTTTTACTGTCCTGCAGCTGCTACAGAGGTCTGATTGTTTTCATTCCGTTTTCTGAACACATAATGTATTGACTACTCTCAGGATAGAAGGACCATTTCACCCAGTATAATAAAAAATGTATCTGAACAGGATTACCTACGCTAGCTTTAAGTCCTATGACAACATTTTTAATTTCACTCTGCCCACTCAGCCCTCGTATCACACGTTTCAAAGACATGAAATGGTCCAGTGCATTTGTCAGACATATATTATTAAATTCCTTAATGATTTTTTTCTTATTTGAATCAAACACTACTGTGGGCCTCTTGGGATATTTGTTTGTCACAAACCCTAACAAAATAAATACTGTAATCGATTGAATTGTACCTCAAGAAAAGTTTTAAAGTAATCTCAACTCAATAGTGTTATGACTATGAATTAAAATACAAAAGTTACATTAAAAATAATAACAGTATCATTATAGATGGCCCTCAAAGCAGCAACAGTTGAGGGGGGCTGATCACATCCCAATTAGCTTCAAGTAATGTACTGCAGAACTCCAGTGTCCATCCTCTTATAAATTTTATCATTATGTCTGTTTGGGCTGTGCACATATGGGTGTAAGTGGTTAATTTCAGAATCATCATCTAATTTAGAGAGCTATTATATGACACTTCCCATACCTTGAAAAGCAATAAAGTAATAGACATAGTTAGGCCACTTTGTAAAACTCACAGCAGCATTTACCACAAGCAGAGCAAGACACCAAATCATGAGGCCTGATTCAGGGTCAGATTCACATATGAAATCACAAAAGCATATTAAAACTTGATTCTAGGGCAAAAAACAGACTAGTTGGGACAAAAGTTCACAAGGTTGACATCTTAGCTCACCTGATATCTCTTAAACGTCTCGTGCTTATAAGTATACATAAGTACAATGTAAAGTTTATTATAATATGATGCTAAAAATATAAATGTAATCCCATACATTATTTTGGAAAGACATTCGTTTGCAGTACTTTAAGAAAAAGTAATCTACACACTGTTAGTAACAGCTTTCTGAATATGAAAGTGGCAGGACAGCTCCATCCAGGACAAATTACACAAACTGTACTATATGTCATAATGAAACACATGTACAATACTTGGTGATCACTGATGTTTTAAAACTTTTCTATTGCTCAGAAGTTCACAATGCATTTGGCAACATTTAAATGATGGTGTGATTACTCAACACCTTATGTATTGTTGGTTTATATATGTTGCATACTGAGACTATTTCTGGTGCACTTATGTATTGTTGTTCTTGTGTTGCTCTAAATGCTACCTCATTTGTAAGTCGCTTTGGACAAAAGCGTCTGCAAAATTATTAAATGTACAAACAATTACTTATTTCCCACCATCAATCTTCAAGTAAAAAAAGCTTTGTATAGAGTTGTCTATCATGTTGTCACTTAAAAATTAAGGTGCTCTAAACCACAGCATTTCCATTGCTTGATAGATAAAATATGTAGGTAAAATATGTGATCAATTAGAATGGATGATTGATTTGTTTTTAAGAAACACAAGACAGGCAGAACAAAATATTTTGTTTCTAGAAACTAAACAGTTTTCCTATAAATAATACAAGGATCAACAGCTATGGATGTTTTTTATTGTCTGAGCAAATACATTTTATGTTGTCTTGAATGTTCACCAAGTAGACTTTTTAATAAATAGTGTGTGTGAAAATAAAGAAACCAATGAATTCCTCAATGTTTATTGAAAAAAGTAAAGTAAATAGACTCACTGTACTTAACATCATTACATCACAGTAGGATATAACATTGATTAAAACAGTTAAATTGACAATAATTTGGTTGCAAAACAGTATTAACAGTATTCAGCACACCTGAAAGGAGGAGCAATAAAAGTGTCCAGGAAACAAGTGTTTGTTTAAAACATAAAAGAAAAACAAGTTACACAAAGAAAATAATAGTGCTTCTTATTGTATCAGGTCCCCAAGAAGACTAACAAGTGTCCCCATCCGCCACCCACTCCAATGGCCACTTCTTTTATCTGTAACACAAAAAGAAAAAATGCAATTACATGTTTGGTTGGGCAAATAAACTGTAGACACATTAGGAGAACACCACAGTTTTTCAATATTTACTATGTTCTTACCTCAACTTAGATGAATACATATCTTTTTTCAATGTGTGCACTTAATCTTCTTGAATGTGTTAGCATTTAGCCTAGCCCCATTCATTCCTTAGGATCCAAACAGGGTTCAATTTAGAAGCCACCAAACACTTCCATGGTTTCCACACTTTCCATGTTTTGTTTTGTGCCACCATACTTACTCATGTAACTACTCATGTAAGAGTCTTTAAATATGGAAAACATGGAAGTGTTTGGTGGCTTCTAAATTCATCCCTGTTTGGATCCTAAGGAATGAATGGCGCTAGGCTAAATGCTAAAGCATTCAAGAAGATTAAGTGCACGTATTGAAAAAACATATGTATTCATTTGTCTAAGTTACATAGTAAATATTGAAAATGGTGGTGTTTTCCTTTAAGACACATTAAAACTGCAGCTGTTTTCCTAAAGCTGTGTTTTGGTGGGGGTTCATTAAATCACAGTAGCATATGCAAGTCAACAATGCAAAAGAAAGCCTTCATTGTTCTTTTACATCAATTTGTGTTAAAGCATTACTTGACTTATTGCATTTTGTTCTGGTAACTCCAAAGAGAGGAATGTGAAGTTCACATTTAACTTTAAGACAACATATGTGATAAATGAATCACAATGTTAACATTGTTTATGTCTCAATTTGGTGTTTTTAACAATTAAAGACAATGTGCAAATTCATTATTCAACAACTTTGTCTCTAATTATATGGAGAAAATACTCCGCAGTCTAATTCCCGTAGTTTAAAATCACCTGTGTTTCCAACGTCACAAACATAATATAACCAATCACATCAACACAGTTGAACGCATGCATCAGTAGTATGTATGCGTGTATGTATGTATGCATGTATGTATGCATGTATGTATGTATGCATGTATGTATGTATGTATGCATGTATGCATGTATGTATGTATGCATGCATGTATGTATGTATGTATGTATGTATGCATGTATGCATGCATGTATGTATGCATGTATGCATGCATGTATGTATGCATGTATGCATGCATGTATGCATGCATGTATGTATGCGTGTAGGTATGCGTGTATGTATGTATGTGTGTATGTATGTGTGTATGTATGTATGTGTGTGTGTATGTGTGTGTGTATGTGTGTATGTATAGTCTAAGCTCAGCAGTTATGCGTCTAGACAGTGGTCACCAATCCTGGTCCTTCAGGTGTGTTTGATTAGGGTTGGAATCTGCAGACACCCCGTCCCTTCAGGACCAGGATCGGTGACCACTGGTCTTAGACCATATACATGAAAGTAGATGCTACATACAGATGTTTTAGCTGTGCAATTGAGTATATTAGCATATTCATAGATCTGCACATACAATGTGACAAGCAAAACTTTATGTTATTATATTATATAATTTTTTATTATGATGTTCAAAGATGCATTTTAACTGATGCAATTCTTGACTAGAATGAGACTTTAAAGAAAAGCACATGAGCAAGGTAACAGGGAATTCTATATAAATACCTAGAGACAAGGATAGCTAATTTTGCAATGATGCCAAAATCTTACATTTTTGTCTCGACCTTATCTTCTACAATGAGTTTAATGGGTTGACAAATCCTCAGAACTATGACTTAACGCAGGCCATTTAGTGTGGGCATACTACCTTAATTTCATTATTTGCCTAAATTGTTTTGCATGTTAATTGTGGACAGTAGGTGTTAGTGGCAATTAGATATACTGACAACAGATTAAAATTAACAGTGAACATGCCACTTCTCATTGGCATGCGTTTTAACACTGAGACGTTGTACATACCAAAGTTTGCATGACTCCCACTCCACCTGCTTCCATTTCTGGCCCTAAAAAATAGTGGGACTTTTTTAGTTTCAAATATTTACTGTGTTTACTAGGGGTGTAACGGTACGCAAAAATCACGGTTCGGTGCGAACCCCGGTTTTGAAGCCACGGTTCGGTTCATTTTCGGTACAGTAAGGGAGAAATGCAAACATTAAACTGCAGGTTGTTTATTACTTTAAACTTTTTTTTACAATTTGTTTACACTTTTTTAAACACTTTATTAAAGTATAAAATATATATAAAATGAAAAAATAATAAATAAAATACTACTGCAAAGTTATTTTTTACATTATTTTATAACAGAAGGTAACTCTTATCTTAACCTTCTCTTAAACTTTTTCTACTAAAACCTTGAACTAACAAATTCAATTCCTGAATACATTTATGAACTATTAGCCTACATTTTTGCCACTAAAAATTTTCTGTTTTGATTTATTTTGGATTGTTTAACTCACAGAATTGAATTGGCTATGTACCATCTCTGTATAAAAATAATATTACTGCTCTATGTGTAACTGCATAGCAAGCAACATGATGATATACTTATTATACAATCATTTTGAGATTAGTGAGCTGCATACATAGCCATCTTTGATCTTTTGCACGTTTCTCCTAATCTTTGCTTGTGTCATCAATGTAAGCTGTGACTTTACTTACGAACCCCTCCGCAGCTGAGTAACAGCTGAGTAAGCCCGGGTTACAGCTCTTCTCTGTCCCGACCAGCTGATCGCATTGTGACAATGATATGATTGACGTGATATGCAGATGAAAAATCTGATCACGCATTCCTTATTCTTGCTGTCACAGAAAGCGCGTCTCATGAATGCGTAGCAACGAAAGACGTGCATCCTCTCACGCACTTTTGAAAGAACAAAGCAGCGCGTTGACACGCGTTTAACATGCGCTTTTAGATACGACACGTAAACGTTTACATCAATAATCAAACGGATATACAACTAAGTAAATAAAAATCTTTCTGCGGGCCGAATTATGTTATATGTTTGACAGAAGACTTGCGCTGAACGCGGAGACTTCCGCCACTTAATATGTTCGTGCGGAAACGCACGTATTATGTTCCGCACAGGCGCACACAAAATACTTTCGGTGCACGTGCGCACCGTGCCGAAAGCCCTGAACCGAAACGGTCCGGTTCGAATACACGAACCGTTACACCCCTAGTGTTTACCAATAAGTTTAAGACCATTACTTCAATAACAATACAAAAAAAACTACATCATCCCTTTTCAACTGGAACATTATATAACCTGTGTATTGTTTGAGTTGTATTACATGTAACCTTAATAACTCTGGATTTGGCAACCCTCTTCACAGGGTAAAAATCCTGTCTCCCTGTCACATTGTGTGGGCATTCTGAAAGGAATACAATACTACATTCAAAAAGCTTAACACTACACTAAACAAGCATTACAATAATTGGTTAAGCTAGCAAGGGTTGTACTTGGGCACAGTTTCGTACTGTAGTTTTTTGTTTTATACTGTAGTAAACTACAGGGTAGGGTGGTTGGGATAATTTAATACTCCTATACATAAAGATAGATGGCATTCTACTGTCAAACAAAGTAAATGTAAGTTTTTAAAAAAATACATTGTTTACTTTATGATAAGTACACTGCATAACTGTGATTTTATTTTTTTTCTACATAAACTCATCCAACATAAAGAACATTGTGTGAAAATGTTACCGTGATATCCTTAATATTGACTAAGTAAGGTTGTGTCAAACATTGAAATCATAGTGAAATAAATAGGTGAAATCAATGATGCACATTATTCAGAATTTGATTCTTAGACTTTAGGCCATGTTTTTACAGACAGAGTCACATTTGGTTATTTGTTTCAAATTAACTTGGAGAAACGAGAAACACAATCTATATTCAGAAATTCTGAATAATACATTTTAGAAAATGGAATGGGAGTAATAGTCTGAAAACTTTTTTTTATATACACTCCTCAAATCAAATCCGTACTTTCCCATAGAGTGCAAGAACCACCATGTACAAATGTCAACACACCTTTCCTTTGATCTGGCCGCACTGTAGTGAGAGCTGGAAAGCCTTCTTTCACACCATCTGTTAACAACAGAGAAACATTTAAAATGTAGAAATTATTATGTAAATTACTCACAGTTTATAATAAAAACTTGACTTTTTTCCAAAAAGTCTTTTCATAAAGGCTGCACACGGTGAGCACTGGACGCAAAATGTCTTGTACAGTCAGTAAGAAATAACGCCATCACAGTAAAGTAATCACAATCGAAAATAGCCTATCATTCCACAGCTTTATAATCTCAAATAGACAGTTTATACTTGCATGGACACTTGCACGTGACTGGGCAACTGGCCAATGAAACATGATCATTAGCAGTTCCAAGTGGGCTCTAAATCTAACGCAACTAAGCCACACAGTGTGCCGTTTTTCTTTATGATATTATGCAATGAGATATTGTGATAAAGGTACAGAGTCAACATATTTTGCACCCCTAATTGGAGCCCACCAAAACGATGTCTTAGATATAGGCAAACACAGGCATGATTTAAGTTACGACAACAGCATTTCATGGAATTTGCCAAACACACACAAAACTGTTATTTGATTAATGTTACCTCTCGTCAAAATTCATGAAATGCTGTTTTCATTACTTAAAGTGGTGGCCAAAATGATTAGAACACCTGACAGATTATTAAACCCACATGGGCTATGAGATAACATTACCGATAAAGTTCTGAGGAAATATATTGACACTATGCCAGAGAGATGTGCTGCTGTAATTGCTGCAAAAGGTGAACATACCAAATAATAAAGTTAAAAGTGGATAAAAACAGTACGACTCACCTCATCTGATATTTGTTGGCTCAAAGCAACCATTGTTATGAAAAGTAATCATGTTTTGGAAACAAAAAAAGTCAATATTTCACATCTGTCAGGTGTTCTAATAATTTTGACCACCACTGTATATAAATATCAATTTCTGCAACTCCTATTCCAAATGCTTTGAATGCAGGGATCCCAGGACTCTTAATTTGATTACAGTTTCACATTACACAAAGTAAGAGTATGGTTTTATAAAGCTTACAATTTATTTTCAATGCACTTCATAAAGCTCCTTTTTTGCTTACCTTTTCCAAGAGAAACTGGCGAGGCTCTTGGGAGTCCATCTGGGTAATGGGTTTCTTTTCCCAGATTGCTGCAGTGGGGTTGCATGGTGTCCTGAGGGTCCTAAAAGGGATACTGGCTCTCAAATTGGGGACTTTGGTGGACCAATAAGGGCTGCTGGTGGTCCAGTTGGAGCTGCTCTGGTATGAGGCAGGGCCACTGGTTCCTGGAGATCAGGTTGGGCCATTTGTGGTACAGTTGGGGATTCAACTCGGGCTGATGAGGTTTTATTGACTTGTTCTGCAACACCTTGAGAGGTCCCGCCTACATTTTCGAAATACAGATTTATTTAGAAAACACTGATCAACCGTTTTAACAATTTTATAGACCAAACATCTAAACAATTATTTTAAGAGAAAAATGACAATAAAAATAATCATAATAAGTTGCAGCCACAGTAGTAACAAGAGATGTAGTAAAAAGTGCTTATTGTTCTACCAAACTACTTCTACCAAACAGTAATAATTTAAAATAGAAATGTGATGGATGTTTGATAGTCTGGTTGTTGACCAATTGTGCCACTTGTTCTACTGTTATACTGAAATTGTTTAATTACAATATTCATATTTACTATTTACAGTGTCTGCCAATTCAATGTGATAGTTAATGTTATAAACAAATGATAAAATATATGCAAATGTAAAGTTCCTCTGATAGGACCAGTGTTATCACCTTTAGGGGTGGTTTCCTGGTCAGAGTTGATCCTAGTCCCAAAGTAAAATGCATGTTTGAGCGTCTTAATTAGAAAAACACCTTGTACTGACATAACTTAACATACATCAGTGCCAATGTTTGGTCTCTAGATGCAGGCACTGGTTCCTTGATTAGTAGTAAATCACCATCACCTGCTTTCAGATGGAGCAACATTTACCACACAAAGCGAAGTACACTGACAAGCTACGCAATATTGCATTTATCATCGTTGACAAATTGCCTGTGACAATGAACGGGATATTGCCTAGCTTTTCAGAGAAACACAGCTTTGTGTAGTAAATGCTGCTCCATCTGAAAACAGGTGATGGTGATTTACTACTAATCAAAAAACTGACTTCACTGATGAGATGTGCAGGACAATTTCATGCAATTTATCCTGCAGCCCTATTTGCAAGCATTTGGAGAATAAAATGTCAACCCTTTAATCCACATTAGAGTTCAAGCTTAGTTCAATATCGTCTGTCGTCCTGTGTCTGGACTGGATGATCTGGTGTGTGCATTTAATTTTATTTTAGATTAAACTGACAACCAAGCAGATGCAGTTATTAATGTTATTTTATTGATACTTAAACATGATCAGCTACATAAAGCTAGCTAGCTTTTAACCTCTCCCAACACTTGAGAGCAGTTGTAGCTGCAGTGATAGCTGCCCACTGTTCAGTGTGTGTGTGTGTGTGTTTACTACTCACTAAGATGAGTTAAAAGAATACTTCACACTGTCATCATTTACTCACTCATTATTTTAAACCTATGTGAGTATCTTTAGTCCTTTGAATGCTAAAGATGATAATTTGATGAGCAAGGATGGCAAGGATGCAGTTGACAGTACTCAGTGACTTCCATAGTATTTGTTTTAACCACTATGGAAGTTAATGAGCAACATCATCATACATTATTTGATGAGCAATTTCTAACAGATTCGATCCCCTAAGGAGTATACCAACTGAAACACCTTTTAAAAGTGCCCTGGTCATTGGAGATTCTATACTCAGGAACACTAACATTGAGGCACCAAACACCATAGTCGACTGTATACCGGGAGCCAGAACGTCTGACATTAGATCCAAACTTAAAGTGCTGGCTAATGCTAAGCGGAAGTTTTCTAAGATTGTTATTCACGCCGGCATGAATGACACTAGGCTCCGCCAGTCGGAAATCACCAAAGATAATATTAAGGAGATGTGTGAAATTGCAAAAACAATGTCAGACAATGTAATATGCTCTGGTCCCCTCCCCGCCTACCGGGGAGATGAAACACATAGTAGATTAGTGTCTCTCAATGGATGGATGTCAAAGTGGTGTCCTCAGCATAACGTAGGGTTTATAGACAATTGGAAGCATTTCTGGGGAAGACCATTCCTCCTAACCCGAGATGGCCTTCATCCGTCATCGGAAGGAAGTGCTATACTCACTAAAAATCTGATCAATAGTCTTAATTCTGATATAGTCTGACTATCCAGGGCCCAGGTCAGGAAACAGACGGATCGGCTTAACCGTCCATCTGTTAGCTGCCGTGATATGTCAAGACCACTTATATCCCAGCACTTCGAGTCAATCTTACCGAAATATCAGCACATTTCAACTGTATCTGTTCCCCGAACAAATAAATACAGGGCACCGCTTGTTACATCTGGTACAAATCTGATTAAAATAAAATTAGAAAACCATACATTAACAGATGAATCTCGAATGTTAAAATTCGGCCTTCTTAACATTAGAACGCTTACCAATATAGAAACCTATTGTCAATGAAATAATTACAGACCAAAACTTAGATGTACTCTGTTTAACAGAAACCTGGCTTAAAGCAGACGACTACATTAGTTTAAATGAATCCACCCCACAAGACTATTATTATAAACACGAACCTCGATTAAAGGGGAGAGGGGGTGGTGTAGCTACAATATACAACACAATTTTTAAAGTAAACCAAAAATCTGAGCTAAAATTTAAATCATTTGAAGTAATGTTGTTAAATATGGAAATAACTGATCGTAACCACAAACAGCTTTCTTTTGCTTTAGCGACAATCTATAGACCACCGGGCCACCATGCAGATTTCCTTAATGAAATAGCAGATTTCCTATCTGAGCTTGTAGTCACTGTAGATAAAGCTCTTATTGTTGGTGATTTTAATGTCCATGTGGACAACCCAAAAGACGCATTAGGACGGGCGTTTATAGATGTTCTAAATTCCAGGGCTTAAAAACGAAAAAAATTATCAATCGTTTCACTCCGAGCAGAATCAATATTTTAACGTTTCCGTTTTTGCGTTCCTCATTGAACATTTACGTTCCGAAAACGGTTTACTTAGAAAAAATACCGGTTAATAACGTTATTTTAATTCAGCCTATACTTTAACAAATGCATGCATACAGACAAATTTTCACACAAAAATAATAACATAACACATGATATAACTAAACTTCAACATTTCATTAATTGTTAAAACCACAAAAGAAATTCCTGCATTCATTTTAAGTATAAACAGCTGAAAAAACGACCCGTTTTCAATCATGTCTTTTTCTGGTTGAAACCGCAGCATACTCTGCTGGATGTTTATGTTAAATGTGCCTCTATAAGTTACCTCAGTGATTCCCGGCTACTGTACTTCTCCCCCACATCCTTCAATATTGCAGACAGACTTGTTAAGGCAGCTTGTCGTAAGAAAAATAATAACGAAAAGGAATTTCTTGGTGGCGACCCATCTAAAAAGTTATTGACAGTGGTATAAGTCCCCTGGCTTTTTTGAGTTACAGTTTGCTTCTTCATATTTCCAAGCAAGTTTTAACTTAAACATACCTCTGAACATTTGATGGGTAGCTTTGTGGTTATTTAAGACAAATGCTATCGTGACTCGATGACTGCTGCGCGGGCATTTCACTCACGCTATGTGTCAAAGTCACTCACGCTTGATGCGTCAAAGTCACATGTTGTACTGTTCAAATCATGATTGGTCACTGATAAGTACAATATTAAAGAAAACGATAAAATAACGTTATTAACCGGTTAATGGTAATTTTAAATAAACGTTTCTGTTCAGAACGATTAAAATTGATTTTGTTTTCGTTTTTGTTCCTGTTAAAATTTCGTTCGTTTCCGGTTTTCGTTTCCGTTCCTTGAACCGGTTCAGAGCCCTGCTAAATTCTCTCAATATTAGACAAAACGTGACAGGGCCAACGCATACTCGTAATCACACATTAGACTTAATTCTGTCACTCGGACTCAATATTAATGACGTCGAAATATCACCTCAGAGTGATGCAGTTTCTGACCATTACCTTGTGTCATACACTGTACTTCTAGATAGGATCACTCAATCTACAACATGCTACCGACTAGCCAGAACAATAATTTCCACCACTAAAGATAGCTTTATTAGCACTCTTCCAGACCTGTCCCAAATGAAACATGTAGCAGATAACTGTGACGATCTAGATATTGAAATAGAAAACCTAAACAATGTCTGTTCTAACACATTGGATGCCGTTGCTCCCATTCGAAAAAAGAGATTCAAAGAAAAACCGCCAGCTCCATGGTATGACCATCACACCGCAGCCCTTAAAAAGGCAGCTAGAAAAATGGAAAGAAATTATAGAAGCACAAAGTTAGAAGTATGGCACGCAGCATGGAAACAGAGTGTTAAACACTACAGACAGGCTATTAAAACCGCCAGATCTACATATCTTAGCAAGCTTATAAATGAGAATCATAATAACCTTCGTTTCCTCTTTAGCACAGTTGCGAAACTGACTAGAAACAAAGAACAAACAGAAACCAATAGTAAACTTCAACACAATAGTAACGACTTCATGAACTTCTTTTCTAACAAAATTTCGGCTATTAGGGAAAACATCGTAGCTACCCAGGCAGCCACCACTCTACCCATTAGTTCACTTAACACTAGACTACCATACGAACATCTTGATTCATTTAAACCTACTACAATAGATGAGCTCTCTAAACTAGTCACATCATCCAAATCATCGTCCTGTATATTAGACCCCGTTCCCACAAAACTACTTAAAGAAGTATTCCCTGTAGTGTCAACCCCGGTTCTAAATATCTTTAACTCATCGCTAGAAATAGAATACGTTCCAACAGCTTTCAAACTAGCAGTTATTAAACCGCTGATTAAAAAACCACAGCTTGACCAAGGAGAACTTAATAACTTTAGACCAATCTCAAATCTCCCTTTTCTTTCGAAAATATTAGAAAAGGTAGTGGCAAGCCAGTTACGCACATTCTTGACAAATAATAGTACATATGAAAAGTTCCAATCAGGATTCAGGCCCCACCATAGCACAGAGACAGCGTTGCTTAGAGTTACAAATGACCTCCTATTAACATCCGATCGTGGTGAAATCTCAATTCTTATATTACTAGACCTTAGTGCAGCCTTTGACACAATAGATCACAGAATCTTACTCAATAGACTAGAAAACTATGTTGGTATCAGTGGTCAGGCGCTAGCCTGGTTTAGATCATATCTAACCAATCGCTATCACTTTGTTTATGTAAATGAGGAAGAGTCATATCACTCCCTGGTTAAATACGGTGTACCGCAGGGATCAGTTTTAGGTCCTATCCTGTTCTCGTTATACATGTTACCCCTAGGAGACATTATCAGGAAACATAACATAAGTTTTCACTGCTATGCGGATGATACCCAGCTTTACATCTCCTCGCATCCCAGCGAAACACACACGTTTTCTAAGCTAAAAGACTGCATTAGCGATGTTAGTGACTGGATGGCACATAACTTTCTTAAGCTCAACTCCAATAAGACAGAGGTACTTATATTGAACCAAATCGCTACAAACATAATATGTCAGATTACAAATTGCACATAGATGACTGTACTGTGGTGCCATCTTCCACGGTTAGGAACTTAGGTGTGATGTTCGACAGCAACTTATCCTTTGATAGTCATATCGCCAACGTCTGCCGCACAGCATTCTTCCATCTTAGAAATATCTCAAAAATACGCCATATACTGTCTACATCTGATGCAGAGAAGCTTATTCATGCTTTTATGACCTCTAGAATAGACTATTGTAACTCGCTACTCGGGGGATGCCATTCAAATCAGGTCAACAAGCTTCAGCTAGTTCAAAACGCTTCTGCAAGGGTACTTACTCGATCTAAGAAGTATGACCACATAAGCCCAATTCTGGCATCTTTACACTGGCTACCAGTTAAATATCGCATCCAATTTAAAATATCACTAATCACCTACAAAGCTTTAAATGGCTTAGCACCCTCATATCTTAGAGAATTACTATTAGAATACAATCCATCACGCACACTACGGTCGCAAAATTCTGGCCTATTGATTATCCCTAGACTATCAAAAGTGTCTAAAAGTGGAAGATCCTTTTCCTACTTAGCCCCTAAGCTCTGGAATGATTTACCAACCGATGTCCGAGAATCAGACACAGTCGATCATTTTAAATCTAGACTTAAAACTTTTCTCTTCAACAAAGCATTCGCATAATTTGTCTAGTAAAGGTTCTTAACTCGCAATAGTTATTTTCACAGAACAAAGCACTCACGGTCATAACACAGACCAACCAAATAAATAAATAAAAACCTTTTCTGCATGAACACTTAAAATGAATTGCATTAAATAGTTTGCCACCGTTTGCCACTGAACCTGCATTAACGACGACAGTGGGGCTTCCGGCCTTAGTCAAACGGTTTGGCACGTATGGTTGGGTTGCGATTTTGGTGCTTTCGTGTGTCTTGTGAATAGTATGCCATACAGACCTGTTTGCCACTGAACCTGCATTAACGACACCAGTGGGGCCTCCAGCCTTAGTCAAACGGGTTGGTATGTATGGTCGGGTTGCGTTTTTCGCGCTTTCGTGTGTCTTGTGAATAGTATGCCATACATACCGTTTGCCACTGAACCTGCATTAACGACGACAGTGGGGCCTCCAGCCTTAGTCAAACGGGTTGGCACGTATGGTCGGGTTGCGATTTTGGCGCTATCGTAAGTCTTATGAATAGTATGCCATACAGACCCGTTTGCCACTGAACCTGCATTAACGACGACAGTGGGGCCTCCAGCCTTAGTCAAACGGGTTGGTATGTATGGTCGGGTTGCGTTTTTCACGCTTTCGTGTGTCTTGTGAATAGTATGCCATACAGACCCGTTTGCCACTGAACCTGCATTAACGACGACAGTGGGGCTTCCTGCCTTAGTCAAACGGGTTAGCACGTATGGTCGGGTTGCGATGTTTTTGGCGTTTTCTCCTGGTCCTGTAAATGGTATACAATATAGACCCGTTTGCCACTGAACCTGCATTAACGACAACAGTGGGGCTTTAGGCCTTAGTCAAACGGGTCGTCAGGTTTCATTTTCTCTTAAAGATCGGAAGGTGACCCTTATTTACCATATATACCCTCGCATTGGGCCCCCAATTTGCTAAATCCTCAACTGTGGATAACATAATTATGCCGCAATATTTAGTCTGTCTGGAACTAAGCTGAGTTAAACCACATCACTGTGTGACACTTCAATACATATGAACGGCCGCTACGCTAATACGATTTTGTTTTTCTCTCCGTCTCGTCCTCGACCCGAGGACAACGAGACAAACAGACCCAGTCCCGGTAGATGTGAAAGTCGGCACACCTCTGATCTACTGGCCGTCCTTCAACGTTATGCCCAGCTGATGCCTGACCAACGATCACCGGCAGAACCGCTTAATCTCCGCTAAATCTCCATTTCCATTCTCCCAAGGGTTTTTCCCTCCTAGGACTTATTTTTCCTCGGATAAAAGCCCGGGTGGTTTTTTTCTCCTAGGGGGTTTTTCACCCCGGGGAGGCAGCCTTTTTGGGCTTTACCTAGCTTCCTCTTCTATACGTTGATTTAGTAATACGTGCACTTATAATATTGCGTCATAGCCGCAGCAAATTTTACTGCTCATGCTATCATGTATTTTGTTGTGCTATCTGTCGTTTTTCTGTGCTTTTCACTGCTTCTATTTATGTAAAGCTGCTTTGAAACAATTGACTTTTGTGAAAAGCGCTATATAAATAAAATTGAATTGAATTGAATTATCAAAATATCTTTTGTATTCAATAGACAAAGGGAATTCATGCTGGTTTAGAACAATGTCAGAATGAGAAAATAATGACAGTTGTAAATAAATCAGTTGTAAACTAAAAGCATCAATCACAATCTGAGTACTACATTAGTTGAGAGAAGGCACCACATATTTACCTGTAATTTTTAATAAATAAAAAAATAATCTTACCTTGAATAGGTTCTTTAATCTTTCCAAGCATGTAATGGATGTCTCAGTCAAGTGACAACGGGGTGTCAAAACCTTAGACCCCCAAGCATTTGGTTTTCTTCCAGGCCTTGATAAATACAAAACATAACAAACACGCAAAATAACATATATATGTTGTATGTATGTATGTATGTATATAAAACAATAATCGCAATTTCATACCAGCATATCTTCCATATCTTCATCTTCATCATGCACCCAGCACTCACGCTTCTGATCAAATTTCTTCAGTTCTTTTTGACCCTAAACTTATGTGGTTGCTATACCTTGCATGTGTTGCAGGTTTTGCAAGCTACATTTAGTTGTGTATGGCAGACCACATACTTTCTAGTTGTTGACCCCTGGCCTGGCATTTCTATTAAAGATAAGAGTAAACGGGAGAGAGTGAAAGAGACTTTGGGAAGTACAAAGCAGGGCAAGATTAAAAAATTAAAAAGCAAAACTTACTTGAGGAGAGTGAGTGAGTTGATTATAGAAGTGGCTCTTAAAAGAGCTGTTGGTTTTCTAAGAAAAAGTATAAACTGTGGGTGATGTTAACCGGGAAGGGTGGTGGGTACTAGTGTTGGGCGATATGCCCTATTTTGAGATCGTCCTATCGTCAGCCTCTGAGATCGGCGATACACGATAGTATCGGGGGGCGGGGCAGTAGTTTACTCATTTTTTTATTTGTTAATTTTTTACTCATTATAAAAGTCACTTGATGGGTGGACAAAAAAGAACAAGAGCAACACCGTCATGACCGCAACCTTCTTAAAACTGATCCCATTAATGCGAGCGCGTCATTAAAACTCTAACCATGATTACTTAATAACTGTAAAAACATGCATCTGCGCACGCACATACAAACAATTCAATGCATTTACTTAGTGCTGTTGCAGACGTGTCAAGCAGTGGTGCTCTCAGATGAGCCTTTTTAAACGCATCGGTCCAGCGGAACGCGATCATATTTTAAACACAAACATATAATAAACACTAGGGATGTATTGCTACAACTTCTCGAATCCTTGAAATGCATATCATAAACAGGATTAATACCTAGTGATCTGACTTCGGACAGAGCGCAGCTCTCTGCACGTACGCGAAAGTGAGAGAGGCAGCGGGTCATATTTTAAACAAAAAGTAAAGTTTGCCTCATGAAATGCATTAAACTGAACAAAGACATAAGGATTACTACTTTATTTTATGTTTAGACTTCGGACAGACGCGAGAGCGCGTGCACGTGAGACAGAGAGAAGCGCAGCTGGTCATGACGCGGGTGCTAGAAGGAGTCCAAGACGCGCGCATTAAGTGCATACGTGCAAGAAGGAATTCTCTATTTACAAGCCTTCCACGTAAAGTGAAGCCCACAAACCCTCATGTGAGGAAAAGCATGCATTGTGGATGTTAATGTAAAACTATGATGATAATAATAATAATAATAGTAACCATTCGCCAACTATCGTCATGACTATCGCCATGAAAGCCTGCCGTTGGCGATATGTCTGAAGATCGTCGATACACGATACTATCGTCTATCGGCACAACCCTAGTGGGTACTGACCGGACCTGAGAAAAGAAAACAAAAACATGATTTATTCTCTTACAGCAAAGTCTCCTAGGTTTGTCATATTATATACCCAGAACTGTAAAAAAGCTACCTATAAATAAAGCATAAACTGCATAAATGAACAGTTGATCTGAATTCAGAGAAATAAATGAAATAATTATCTTGGTACTTGAAGCTTGGTTAGATATGGTTACTGTAGTCAAACTTTTACACACTTTCTTCTGACAGATTTATTAACAACAATTACAGAACATAACACAATCAATTTTAATCCCTTACGATCAATTAACATAAATGTAACTGCACAAACTAGCCTAATTATATTATATTAATAATATTAAATAATTAAATAAATCTATTCTGCTCACCAAGACTGCATTTATTTGATATAAAAAACAGTAAAAACACAAATAATGTGAAATATTATTGTAATCTGATTTGAATGTGAGTGCTGCTGACGGTGTCAGCAGCGATCGCTCTCTGTGATCGATTGGTTCCGCCTTGTATGTTAAGATGAGCAGATTTACAATGAACACAATTATTCACTTAAATCGGTTATTTTTTCATTTAGAGCTTATTTCACGAACTGCATTCCGCGCGAAATTAATAAAACTACTGGTTTAAAAACGCTAGAACAACTGTTTAGCAACATAATATAATGCACTCACTGCAGCTTTCTGTGATTAATACATTAGCTGATTATCAAACAGTCATCCAATAATGTTTCTGACCTTAGTAACGTAAAAAACACTATAGATAACTCCATAGTCCACACACGCAAATTAAATGTTATGCTGCACCAACTTTAGGATTTCTTAAATGACCGCACCTGAACAACAATTATGTCCCTAATATGAGCCAATTGGATTCTGACCAAACGCGTGCACTGACTTGTCGGTTGCCTTAGCGGTGATATTATATTGCTAACGTTGCAACAAAGACTTAAAATAAACACAGGATTTACTCAATATTAGTAACATTAATCACCAAATTTCCAAGTAAGCCTTACCCATGGAACTCCGGAGAACGTAGGTTACGCAGGTAACCATGGATCTGTGAGACCGAGGGATGACCGTCACTACGGTCTAAAAGGAATGATCACCTTCGTTCTGCCTATCACCGAGACCATATGTCAACAAAGTCATGTCCATGACCTCCGGAAGCAGAACGACCCGCGTCTATAATTAGCAGAGAATGCTCCCGGTTCAGTCTCCTACCTTGAGCGCCTCAGAATGGTCCGAGCGACAAGGATAGTGACGGTCATCCCTCGGTCTCACAGATCCATGGTTACCTGCGTAACCTACGATCTGTTTCGACCTCACTCTGACCGTCACTACGGTCTAAAAGGGATGACACATACCAACAGAGTCGCGAGGAACCCAGGATCAATTAGAACCTCGCTCAGTCACAGACATGAGGGCAGCGTCGCCGACCGGAGCTGGTCGAGTCACATCCACCCGGTAAAATCTTGTAAAAGTGCATGGCGTAGACCACGAAGCCGCTGCACAGAGGTCGCTTGCTGCCACACCCTTGAGGGCAGCCCAAGATGTAGCCACACTCCTAGTAGAATGAGCCCTTGTACCTGTTGGGACCGGTATCCCCTGAGCCTTATAAGCATGGGAAATAACCTCCACCAGCCAATGAGATAGCCTCTGTTTGGAAAGCGGCAGTCCCTGCCTTGCTGCCCCATAACAGACAAACAGTTGAGAGTGCATTCTTCTTAAAGCCTGTGTACGGATCAGATAGGCTTTCAAGGCCCTGACTGGACACAATGTGCTAAGCTTGTCATGCTCTGCCTGTGAGGCAGCGGAAGGCTGGAATTGGGCCAGCTCCAACACCTTGTTCATGGACTGCTGATCAAGCACTTTTGGCAGGAAAGCTGGATTCGGCCAGAGTGACACGACAGTGCCCCCTGCCTGCCACCTCAAACAGTCATCACTAACGGAGAGAGCACACAGCTCCCCGACTCGTTTGGTTGAACAGAGAGCCAAGAGAAATGCTGTCTTAAGAGACAAAGACCGTAGATCTGCGTCTGCAATAGGCTCATAAGGACCTTCAGTGAGAGATGTCAGAACTGTAGGCAGGTCCCAGCTTGGTGCCCGCAAGGTGCGACCTGGACGTAACCGGCGGGCTCCCCTTAAGAACCGGCTAATCAGAGGGTGCCTACCCAGGGATGTGTTATCTGCCCCCTGGTGAAAAGCTGAAATGGCCGAAGCATAGACCTTAATCGTACTGGCTGCCTTGCCCAGATCAAAATGGGACTGCAAGAAGCATAATACTTGTGGCACGGGACAAATCGTTGGCTCGATGCCCAAGCCAAAACACCACTCTGAAAAGATCCTCCATCTGAGTGCGTAGCCAGCTCTGGTAGATGGGGCCCTGGCATTATTAAGTGTCTCCTGTACAGCCTTATCTAGCTGTCCATCGATGGGCTCTGCAGGGGCCAAACCCATAGACGCAGGGCTCCCGGGTTCGGATGCCAAATCCGCCCGTCTGCTTGCGTCAGGAGATCTGCTCTGCACGGTAACTGCCATGGCTGACCCTGCAGCATCCGGAGGAGTTCTGGGAACCATGGCCTCGCCGGCCACCGTGGCGCGACCAACAGGACTGAGTGTTGGCCCTCTCTGATCCGTCGGAGGACCTGAGCTATGAGAGGGAGTGGAGGAAAAGCGTATAACAAGCCTGTTGGCCAGTCTTGCGACAGAGCATCCAGGCCCGAACTGCCCTCCTGCCCCATGAGGGAGTACCATTCTGGGCAGTGTGTTGTCTCCGCTGAAGCAAAGAGATCCATCTGGGCCGCACCGTAGCGCATCCAGATCTGAACAACTACGTCGGTGTTCAACCTCCACTCTCCCGGGAGTGGCCCTGTCCTGGAGAGAATGTCGGCCGCTCTGTTCTCCACACCTGGGATGTGCACTGCCCTCAGTGAGGAAAATCGAGGCCATGCCCATATCAGCAACTCCTCTGCCACCTGGAGGCATCGCTGGGACCTCGTGCCTCCCTGGTGATTGACATGATACACTGCTGAAGTGCTGTCTGTCCTCACCAGAACATGTTGGCCTTGCAACTCTGGCAGGAATTTCTGAAGAGCAAGATGGATGGCCTTCAACTCGAGGACATTTATGTGCTCCTTCATCCACAGTGGCTGCCATGTGCCCCTCACTGCCCTTCCTTCCCAGACAGCCCCCCAGCCTGTCAGGGACGCGTCCGTTGAGATGACCTGTCTCCTGTGGGGAAGGCCCCCCAGTGGGACACCTTGTAAAATGAACTCCCGGTTGCTCCAAGGGCGTAGGGCTTTGATGAAGGTTTGAGATATACACAGTTTCATCTGCCTGTCGTCTCTGGGGTGAAGATGGAAAGCATTGAACCAGCACTGCAGGGGGCGTGCCCTCAGCAGGCCCAGAGGAATCACTGCTGCTGCTGCGGCCACCAAGCCCAGTAGCTTTTGAACTCTGTGAGCTGTGACAAGGCTGCCCAAGTGGAACTGCTTCGTCATGTTGATCAAGCTGTCTGCTCTTTGTGAAGTGAGAGATGCAGTCATGCTTACCGAGTCCAGAAGGATGCCGAGGAACTCTGTCTGTTGGCGGGGTTGCAGGTTGCTCTTTTTGTGGTTGACCGTGAAGCCTAGCATTTGAATGTGGGCCAGAACTGTGCTCGTGTCTCGTACTACCTGCTCCTGAGAGGGGGCGCACATGAGCCAATCGTCCAGGTAGGGCAAGATCTTCAACCCTCGAACCTGGAGGGGGGACAGCGCAGCTGACACCACGCGAGTAAAGACCCTTGGGGCCAGAGAAAGACCAAAGGGAAGGACCTGAAACTGGAATACCCTGCCTTGAAAGGCAAAGCGCAGGAAGGGCCGGTGTTCTGGACAGATTGGGACGTGGAAGTAGGCGTCTTTCAGATCCAGGGACGTGAACCACTCCCCCTGCTGGATAGACTGCATCACCACCCTTGTGTGAACCATTTTGAAGGGTAGCACCTTGAGATATCGGTTCAAGGGCCTGAGGTCGAGAACAGGCCGATGACCGCCGTCTTTTTTTGGAACAATAAAGTATTTGGAGTAAAACCCAGTGAGCTGTGCGCTGGGCGGTACTTCTGAGATGGCCCCTTTCAAAAGTAACTCCTGGACCTCTTTGACGAGGACGGACATTAAAACAGGGTCTTTTACGGACGTTATCTTGATCCCTGAAAACGTTGGGGGTCGCCGCCGAAATTGTAATCGGTAGCCGCGAGCCACCGTAGCCACGACCCAAGGGTCTGGCACAATGCCTTCCCAGGAGGTCCGTGACAGCTGGGAAGGACAATCGACGGGCGACCCGGGACTCCTATGCAGGACCGCCACCGCGGCCTGCACCCCTGCCTGTGCCCCGCTGTGGTCCTCGTCGTCCCTTAATTCTGGAATTTGAGGCTGTATGTCGGTCAGGTGCACGAAATCGCCAGTCCCGTGCCTCTGGGTTGTCACCTGCTGATGGAGGCCGGGTAGGCTGCCGCAGCCTATACCTACTGACAGGTGGGCGGCCGGCAGTTGAAGCAGACCTAGAGCAAACCCTCTGGACAGCTTCCCTAGATGCTGCAGTCCGTTCAATCCGATCAAGCACCTCCTGGAATCCAGGGTGAAAGACGTGTCCTGGTACCACAGGGAGGTTGAGTAGCTCCTGTCTGATGGCATCTGGCAGGGAGGTTTGTGCCAGCCAAACTTGTCTGCGACACAGCACTGCAGAGGCCATAGCATCCCCCACGTCACGTGTCAGCTGGGAGTGGGAAGAAAGAGCTGCGTCGACCAGGGCCCTGGAATCATGATCGTCTGGGCCCAGTGTTTTCCGTAGAGCCGCCAGGGTGATGGCTAGAGCGTTACCCATACGGGCCGCTCGAGCTGATGCGTTGAAGGAATTGGTGACCAGCCGGTCCGTCTTGGCACACTCCTTGTGAGGGCACCGTGGATCGGAGGATACACGGGAAAACCCCAGAGACGTCAATGCAGCCATAGGCGACTCAACTGGTGGCATGTTCCCCAGTCCAGTTTCAACCGGATAACTAGCATTTGCCAGCTGGCGACAACCTGCATTAAACTGGGGCCGTTTCGAATTTGTACCCCATGATGACCTCAGCATTGCAGTATAGTCATCTGCTACAGGTATAGAAGGCCGTGGTTCAGGTCGGGAGATGCCCTCCCAAACACCTCCAGCGGGAGCCGGGGCAGATGTAGGCCCCTGAAGGCCCAAAACCTTGGCAGCGCTCAGTACCCGTGACATCAGGGAACTGACAGGGGCCTCTCCTGTCTCCGTGGAGCCGTCAGCTGGCTCAGCAGAGCTAGAATGTAGCTCCCCTTCGAGGTCGTCGCCACCTGTGGTGTCGTCCACCACTGTGTGTGAAGCGCATAGGGATAACACATCTACCTTGTCTTGATGTTCCTCCTCGCCGAAGCTCTCGGGCCTGACTGAGAGGGGATCCTCATGTAATAAGTCCTGTTGGTTACCTTCTAACTTGTCCAACCTCCGTGACAGAGCCTGGAGAGCCGCAAGGATCTTGAGTGACCCCGTGCTGCTGCTTTCTGCCACCGTAGCTGAGGCAGGGGGCTTAACAGATTTGGGTGGCTCAACCTGGGTAACTCCATGGGGGGAATCCCGCTGTCGATCACGCGAACGTGAACGCTTGCGCTTGTGTTTACGCCCATGCCTACTGGAGAGGGACAGCTGGTCAGGGGAGCGCCGCTTCCCGCTCCCTTCCTCACGCACATGCCCGCGCACCTGGCTGGCCCGGCGTCGTCGCTCGTCCCTGGAGAGATCACAGGCTGCACTACAGGGATTGTCCACATCTTCCAGCACGTGGGCAGCTCCAAGGCATGTGGGGCACTCCCTGTGCCCATCCCTAGCACTCATGGAGGCGTTGCAGATCCTGCAGTAGTGGGAAGCCATTGCAGCAACACAGAAACCCAATATAATGCCTGGAGTCCTCCTCCAGCAATCCGCCAAGGTAATACGGTGGGCCGCACCAGCGCACGAATGCACTTAGCGGTCGCACACTAGCCCCACCAGCTGCAAACAGGGGTATAGGGTGTGTCAGAGGGGAGTATTGCAGGAAAAAGTGTGATTGTAGCCGCCACTCAAGGCGAAAAAAAGTACCTAAGAGCAGAAAAGCACAGCACACAGTATTATGATGGCCCGCACCGGCGCACGAATGCACTTAGCAGGCACACACTGACCCCTTACCAGCTGTGAACAGGGGTATAGGGTGTGGGGAAATACTGCCACAGCCTGCACCAGCACGTAAACGCACCTAACAGACTGAAATAGTGAACACAATAATAACAGGGCTGTTTATAGTGTACTGGAAAAAACAGCCCCCAACTAAATAATTCAACAAAAAAATAGCACTAGTAGCAAACACAATATACCAGCTGAAAACAGCAGTAAATACAAACACAGGTATAATGGCGGCCCACACCAGCGCGCGAACGCACTTAGTGGGCTCGCACAAAGCCCACGGCTGCGAACAGCAGTAGAGGCACACGGATAAACAACTTAAATTCCCCGGAAATCTAGTGCATATGAGTTTAAATGAAAGGTATATACCTAGAAATAATAAGTTAATACGCAAACCACAACAATTCTCGGGGGCACAAGGCACCCGCACCGTTTAGGTAACGAATTAGTGGAATGCAACAAGGAAATAGTCAGGAATTTCTTACCTGAATACGTAGTCTCTTACTCACGGTCTCGTATGAGGCGATCAAGGTGAGAGACTGAACCGGGAGCATTCTCTGCTAATTATAGACGCGGGTCGTTCTGCTTCCGGAGGTCATGGACATGACTTTGTTGACATATGGTCTCGGTGATAGGCAGAACGAAGGTGATCATTCCTTTTAGACCGTAGTGACGGTCAGAGTGAGGTCGAAACAGATCGCAATATCACTGCATCGCTTCTCTTGTTGAACTTGTTGGCATTGAGGAAATTATCGCCCCCTATTGTTTATCATCCTCATAAATGCGTGTCATTTTCACGCCTAGAGGAGGCAAAGCGTGACATTGACACGCATCCTCTAGTGGAGCAGCGTGTCTATTACACGCTTTAGCGTGATACTGGGTTGGAGTGAGTTAGCTTATGAAAACATGACGAGACTAAAGGAAGTTTCTAAATAACAATGCAAATCCTATTTTGACTCGATCATTATTGGTTTCTGTAGATGGACATCAGAAATGTTTTGTGCACAGCAGGGAAAGGAAAGCAGAAAGGAGAGATGATAAGTTTAAGGGAGGTAAGACAAACAACATCCTCACCCTGTCAGGTCTCAAACATTATCAAACAAATCTCTGGAAAACCTCTTGTCAAGTCTATAGAAATGCATTGTTGCTGAGAAAATCAACAGATGTATGTGTTATACTGTTCTGTATTTTCAGATATGAAATTAAAATTTAGTTTACTAATATTTAACTCTAGGACACTAACTTACATAACAGTTAGCAGTAACTTTACTGAGATTATTTAGTATAGCAGTCATAAAATGACTGGTTTCTTAAAACATTCTTGTAAAAATAAGTTATTAATCATTGCTATCATTGTATAATGTAGAAAATATTTCTCTGCTGTCATTATTTCCAAACATGTTATGCCATTTATGCATCCAAACATGTTAATAATGTTAGGTATGATGAAGATTACACTTGTTTATATGTATCTTTCGCAGTAACTGTTGCACTGTAGAATAGTGGGTTAAGCAAAGGACATTGTATAGAAGTTTTGCACACTTCTTGCACACAGGGATTTTTCTGCTTGGGGCCCCCATAGACCCTAGAATCGCCTCTGCTCCACACATCTATTATATTATTTTCACCCATTAAAATTTTTAATTATTTTCTTCCCATATCGTTTTTAAAAACCATTCCTTCTGCCATATCTTGTTTACTGAACACAGTATTAAAATCCCCCATCATTATTACCTCTTTATGTTTCCTTACAATATTTCTTAAAATGTTAAAAAACTCTTTCTTTTCCTTCTCCTCCACAGGTGCATGTACATTCACTAAAATCAAGTTTTTTCCTTCATAATTGATCTCAATCACCATACATTTCCCAATGTTATCCTTATACACAATTTTACTCACTTTAAACACATCATGCTTCAATAAAAAAGCCACACCTCTTCCCAGCCTTCCATCACCATTATTATATAAAATATTTCCATCCCATCTCTTTTCATACTAAATCATCCTATTTTCTTTCCAATTCGTTTCTTGAAAAGCAATAATATCTTCCCTTTTACATTTTTCTATTACTTTTTCAAATTTTCCCATGTCCATTATTCCCCTTGCATTAAAAGCAACACAACTTAAAACCATTAAAATAAAAATAAATAAATACTTAACCTGTTAAGCCAGACAGCCGTTTTCAGGCCAAATCATGAAATTTACATGCCCACACTAAAACAGCTATAGTTCCAAAACCCTTTGACCTACAGACACAATTTTGATATCTTTAAAAAGAAGACAGTTGTGTCTTTACTTCTCAGTTATCAGAATTCAGATATGTAAAAAAAGCTAAATGTTATAGACACTGAAGTGTGGTGAAAATGTTTTATTAAAATTAAACGTGTTTTTATTTAATTAATAATGTCATATTAAATGTGCCATACCAACCCAAAAACAACATAGACTTAAGACCACGATTCGAGAGACACTTCAAGACTAATGTGGCAACGCAATGACATCGGTAAATGCTTACAAAAAGGACGTAATTATGGGAAAAAATGACATAAATAAATAAATTAAATGCTTATAGCACCTGGTATTCCCAGGCGGTCTCCCATTCAAGTACTAACCAGGCCCGACCCTGCTTGGCTTCCGAGATCAGACGAGAGCGGGCGTGCTCAGGGTGGTGTGGCCGTAAGCGAGTGCTGACTCGATTCGAGAGACACTTCAAAACTCACAGATCACTCAAGATGGCGGCATGGAGAAGGGGAACGCTAACTACTCTCCTGATTCTTATTTACATAATTTTTTTAAACGTGTTTTATGGCGTACAAAACCACAATGTGGGATCGCATAATTTTATAGTGAATGATACTGAAACTGTAAAGAGACATTGGGGTTATGGAGCGAACACAGTGTATGAGATGTTTATCTCCCATTCTTGGACGGTCCGGTGTGTTAAAAAGGAAGTTAACAACAAGGGCCGAAGTCGTGAAGGGACAATTATAGCCTTGTGTTTACTCTTATCGGGTGATATCCATCAATGCCCGGGACCGACTGCTGTGGTGAGCCAACAACAAACAGATCGCATTGCGACGGCCGAGTTTGACGCGCCGTATGGCGCGAATGTTCAAAAGGTAATGACTGCAAGTGAGTGGAGCTACATTGCGGAACATTGGGATCGGGTTACCCCCTCGTATGAAGATACAAGAGGGGTGTTGCAGCTCGGTTTGCACGGCGGTCGTGGCGTGGAGGAGGCCGGAGAAGCATTGGGTGCTGGTCGGGCGGCCCATGGGGAGCACGGGCAGCTGGGATGTGTCCCGACATTGGGAGCTGATTGCCCGGTTCGGAGGAAGGCTGAGTCGGTAAGGAGTGTCGTCATAGACTGTTTAACTTATGCGGGGCGAGGACGATTGCTGTCTATATCAACATCCGACTGTATAACGCGCGCGGGACACGGGCCGGAGTCTCCTGCCCTAATCCCGGGCGCCGCTTCCGTAGAGTACCGAGAGCAGGAGCCAGTGTCAGTTGAGCATATCCAGGAGGTACCGGTAAGCCCGTGTCAGGGGGATAGCGTTAGCAATACAGACTTCACGAAAGCTCCAAAGGGTTTGTTTATCGCACATCTAAATGTAAGGAGTTTACTACCGAAAATTACAGAGATAAGATTATTATGCTCTGATCTTAAACCATCAATATTTGGATGTAGTGAAACATGGCTGGATTCTTCTATCATGGATTCTGAAATTGAAATTACAAACTATAGTTTGATAAGAAGAGATAGGAACCGTAATGGCGGAGGCGTATGTGTATATGTAAACACGGAGTTGGTATTCAACATAAGAAAGGACTTGGACAATGCTCTTATTGAAGCTGTGTGGATGGATATATTGTTCCCAAAATGCAAACCTATTTTAATTGGTCATGTGTATAGACCTCCTGACCAAAGTGATTTCTATGATGTGTTGGAAGACGTGTTAAATAACTGCTAAAAACTACAGGGATCTGAGGTTATATTATGTGGAGACTTAAATACGGACATGTTAAAACAAGACTCTTCGATATACAAACATTTTAAAGGTTTTTCAGATTTTTTTTCATTGAAGCAACTGATTAAGGAGCCGACTAGAATTACTCCGATGTCTCAATCTATTATTGATCTGATATTGGTATCTGACCATAATAGGATTATCAGTAGTGGGGTTGTTGATTGTTGCTTAAGTGATCACTGTATGGTTTACTTATGCAGAAAGATTAAGAAGAAAAACTATAATGGTCATAATACAGTTTTATTGAGATCGACGAAGACTTATAATTCAATTCAATTCAATTTTATTTATATAGCGCTTTTCACAATTTGTGATTGTTTCAAAGCAGCTTTACAGTAATAGAAGCAGTGGAAAGCTTAAAAAAAACGACAGATAGCACAACATAATACACGATAGCAGCTAAATTTGCTGCGGCTATGAATCAACATTATAAGCGTGCGTATTGCTAATGTAACGTAAAGAAGAGGGTGCTAAGTAAAGCCCAAGAAGGCTGCCTCCCCGGGTTGAAAAACCCCCTATGAGAAAAAAAACCCCAGACTCAGCAGGGGAAGTAAAAAAAAGTCTTAGGAGGAAAAAACCCTTGGGAGATATATTTATATATACATTGAAGCGATTAAGGAGATTAGGCGGAGGTAAAGCGGGTTCTGCTGGTGGTCGTTGGTCATGCATCAGCTGGGCATCACGTTGACGGTCTGCCGGTGAGTCAGAGGTGTGCCAACTTTCACATTTACCGGAACTGGGTCTGTTTGTCTCAAGTGTCCTCGGAGACGAGGACGAGACATGAAGAAAGAAAAACAAAACCCAATTAGCGTAGGGGCCATTCATATGTATACACATGTACATATACACAAACATACATTATATATATATATATATATATATATATATATATATATATACATATATATATATACATATATACATATACATATATATATATATATATATATATATATATATACCCATACATACATACATACATACATACACACACACATACATATACGTATTGAAGATACGTCATCCCAGATGCATTTTGTGAGGTTTTGAAGAGAGTAGATTGGTCACCTGTTAAATTGTAAAAATGTAGATATTGCTTGGGCTTGTTTTAAGGAGTTATTTTGCAAGGTTTTAGATATGGTAGCACCGATTATGAAAGTAAGAGTAAAACAAAAATCTGAACCATGGATTACGGATGATATACATCAGCTTCTTAGATCAAGGAATGTTAGTTTTAAGATGTTTAAGAAAAAGATGGATTCTATTAGTTTTGAGCAGTATAAACAAAGGAGAAATGAGGTAAGAGATGTGATTAAGGAGGCTAAGATCAATTATTTTAAGGATAAAATAAAACAAAACAGTCAGAATCCAAAAAAGCTATGGGGAGTATTAAAGAACTTAGGCTACTCTGATACAGTGAAAGGGAAATCAGGAAATATTAATCTTAAGATAAAAGGGAATTTAGTTTCTAACCCAAAGGAGGTGTCTGAAAGTTTTAACAGATATTTTATATCGTTAGCTAGTAATTTGCGAAAGCAAATTCCACCAAGTATAAATAAGTATAATGAGAAGACGACTCAGTTTTATTATGGTCAAAAAGGAGTAGCCTCTGATGCTTTTAAATTATGTCCTGTTATTGATAGTGACATTTATAAACTTATGAGTGAGCTAAACATACAGAAGGCTCCTGGAATTGATAATATTCCTGTCAAATATTTTAAGGATTCAGCAAAGGTAACAGCACCCCTTATAGCATACATTATAAATTTGTCTATTCAACAAGGGGAAGTCCCTTTAGATTTTAAAAGTGCTAGAGTAGTTCCCTTACATAAAAAGAGTTGTAAATCAGACATGACAAATTATCGGCCTGTTTCTATTTTATGTGTGGCATCTAAGATTATGGAAAGGGTTATATATAATCAAATTGATAATTATATTGTTAAAAATAGTATTTTGTATGCTTTACAATCCGGGTTCAGACCCTTACATTCCACTGAAACCTGTATAATACATCTGACTGACAGCATAAGGAAAGCAGTAGATAAAGGAGACTTCTGTGGGATGGTTATGCTGGACCTGCAGAAGGCTTTTGATACCATAGATCATGAAATTTTAATATACAAATTAAAGGCAACTGGATTTGATAAAAATTCTCTTAAGTGGGTTCAATGTTATTTAAAAGTAGTGTTGCTTTCGTCAACGAAAAGTATGACGAAATATCCTCGTCAACGAACCTTTATCACGTGACGAAAAAGAGACGAGACGTAACGTAAATGCTGGTCATGTGACAAAAACTATAATAAAATGTATAATACAATATTGTTGAACGAATAAAAACGAGACTAAAAGTGGTTTACTAAATAAAAACTATGCTAAAATGTGTCTTCATTTTCGTTGACCAAAACGAGACGAGACGAAATGTTATAACGTTATTTCGTCTAGCCATCTCCTGGCACCCCGCCACCTGACTGCAAATTATCATGTGTGTTAAATGGCGCTCTGCAAATCGATCCGCAAAAATTCGTAAACGTACCGCGAGAGCGATTAGAAAGTAACACGCGACACGTCACTTTTGATGGACAGCTGCGCCCGCGAGTACACCGCTGCATTAAGTCTTCAAATGGAAACTAAAAGTCCAAAAGGAAACCCCTGCATCGTTTTCAGGTGAGTTCACAAGCCTGTTAATATGTATAGCGTTGACTGCTGGCACTGCAAACTCATCTGTGTGATTTAAATAATATAACAATGTACCAGTTTGCATCTTCTTTTTTTTTATTTTTTTTTATGCTTTATTAACAATAACAGATAGCATGTACAGTGCCATATATCATATAATAGAAAAAATCCACATGCCTCAACAAGAAGGAATAAAAAGGAAGAGGAGAAAAAAAAGAGAAAAAAGAAAAAACACAACAGGAGGGTACATAGTTAGATATACATTTTAGAAAAAGATATTAATTATATTATAACAATCCAAAGGATATTACAATGTAATTGAATACAGAAAATATACCTTATAGGTCAGCACCATTTATTATAATTTTACCTTTAAAATTATGTGAAAATGTTAAAGGAGGAGCATATATTAAACAATTTGATTGCTTTATTATTTTTTGATGTTGACATCACATCTACAAATAATTTAATCTCCTTTTTAAGCACCATAAAAATAGGTTTGCCTTTTGTAAACTTGCATTTATGAATGTGAAATTTACAAATAAATAAAATAAAATTTATAATGAACTCAACATCTTTTAAGGAGTGATTCTTAATAAAATAGCCCAAAATCACATGTTTGTAGGATAACGAAAAGGTTTTTAAAATATTATCAGCAATAAAAATCTCCACATTGTTCCAAAAATTTTGGGTATATTGACAAGACCAGAATAAATGAGAGATTGTTTCAGTGGGGCATTCACAGAAAGAACATTTCAAATCAATATCAATTTTAAATTTTTGTAGAAATACCTTTGTGGGATAAACTCTATGAATTAATTTATATGAGATTTCTTTAATCTTATTTGTAAGGAAAAAATTTTGAGGTAATTTCAAGACTTGGTTCCAATTTACATCATTAAAAAAGCTGTTCCAGTAAAAAATAATATAAGGCGTAGAAATAATCTCTCTTAAAAACAAGGATCTAATTTTATAATTGTTAGGCTTTAATCCAGAGAAACATATGGTGCCGATAGAGGTATGTTCAGGGCTAGGAGGACAGACAGAAAGTGAGGGTGTATATACACTACTTTTGAACAGCATCTGTACACCTGCAGGTATTGCCTTAGTAAGCATCTTGAATTCTTTCAATGTAATAGGTATTTTGTATCTTGAGATAAAGTCTGCAAATGTAAATAAATTCCCTTCATTATTAAATAACTGATTCACTAATAACAACCCATTACTAAACCAATTATTAAAAAATAAAGACTTATTTCTATTCAAAATATTGGCATTATTCCAAATAAGAAAGCTATGAGGGGAGAAGTTGTGTTTATAAATAAGACTCCAAGAAGTAAGAACTTGTTGATGAAATTTAGAAAGTTTGATTGGAAGTTTTTCAATTTTATAATTACACATCAATAGAAATTCTAAGCCACCTACACGAGAAAAGATAAACCGAGGAATTATATTCCAAATAGATGAAGAGTTTTTAAGGTATTGTCTTATCCAATTTATTTTAAAGTTACTATTTAGAGAGCTAAAATCAATAAAATTCAATCCCCCTTTATCATATGAATTCAGTATTACTGATTTTTTTATATAATGAATTTTATTTTTCCACAGGAATTTTGTTAACATACCGTCAATTAGTTTACAAGTGTGTTTGTCAACAGATATTGACTGAGCGACATATGATAATCGAGAGATGCCCTCCGCTTTGGTAAGCAGAACTCTGCCTTTGAGTGATAGATCTCTTAACAACCAATGGTTCAATACCTTATGTGTCTTTTCGATAATTGGTGTAAAATTTGAGGGGCATCTAGTTTTATCATCTTTGATTATTTTAATTCCCAAATAATTAACACTATCTCTTACAGGAATATTGCAAATTGAGGATTCCAGACAATTACCAACTGGGAGTAAATCACATTTGTTTATGTTAAGGCGAAGGCCTGAGGCTTTAGAAAAGGGCTCAAGAGTCTCTAATGCTATCGCAACCTGGGATGCATCCTTTAAAAACAAAACGGTGTCATCCGCTAACTGACTTATTACCACTTCAGTGTCATCAACAGTTATTCCTTTTACCGGGCTTTCTTTGATATGCAAATTTAGAAGTTCAGTAGCTATCAGAAATAGGTATGGGGAGATTGGGCATCCCTGCCTGACTCCCCGATTCAAAGTAAATCTAGGAGAGGTACCACTACTAAGTTTGATAGAGCTATTGCAGTTAGTATAGAGCATTTTAATAGATCTGCAAAAGAAGTCACCAAATCCCACCTTGTGAAGGGTCTGTAACAAGAATTTATGTTCTAGGGAATCAAAGGCTTTGTAATAGTCTAAGAAGAGAATAAAATTATCTTTACAAAAAAATTTGGAATAATCTAGAAAGTCTAAGACCAGCCGTATATTATTAAAGATGTGCCTTCTTTGTAAGAACCCAGACTGACATTCATCAATTAAATTATTTAAAGTACATTTTAATCGTTTTGATAAAACCAAAGCAATAATTTTATAATCGTTATTTAGCAAAGTAATTGGTCTCCAATTATCAATTAACAAGGGGTCTTTATTAGGTTTTGAAATTAACGTTATAAGTCCTTGACACAAAGTTGGAGGAAGCAAGGCTCTCTCTATACTCTCTATGAAGACTTCAAGCAAAAAAGGGGATAAAAGTTTGCTAAAAGCTTTATAAAACGTCTCGGTTACGGATGTAACCCTCGTTCCCTGAAGGAGGGAACGGAGACGTCACGTCGTGACCGACGAATTGGGAACTCGCTTAGAGGACCAATCTGCTTCGAATACTACTAAAACGCCAATGAACTTGGCATTGAGATATTTGCATAATGCTGGCGCCGCCCCGCCAGGTGCGTATATAAGCAGCAGGTGCAAATAGGGAAATTAGCTTCTTTTTCGCTGAGAAAGCCGGAAAGTGTGACCGGCCGTAACAGCAGGTGGCAGCACCTGTGGCGACGGGACGTGACGTCTCCGTTCCCTCCTTCAGGGAACGAGGGTTACATCCGTAACCGAGACGTTCCCTTTCAGTCGGTCACTACGACGTCACGTCGTGACCGACGAATTGGGAATCCCTACCAAAATGCCACTAGGGGCTGACCTCTTCCAGTGACTGCGTAAAAGCCCTCCGGTTCCACTTAAGGAGGAGGAGATAGGTTTTAAGGCAGAAGGCCGGGCACTAGATGTTCCTTTAACCCCACAGAAGTGCCAGCGACTGGGAAGCGCCCTACCTGAGCGGGATAGGAACGCTGCGGAAGCCACCACCCGTCTTAAGGGCTAATGGTGGGCGAAAGTCAACCGTAGTTGAAGAATAAAGACAGCCGTGGCTGTGTAAGCAAAGCAGTGCTCTGCTAAGGGAAACGTGGGCTGGTAGGATTAACCCCACGGAAAAATACTCACAAAGGAACCCGGTGGGACACAATGTGGAGCCCGAGCCAGACACGTAGGTTCGCGAGGATACAGCTAGTGAAAGGCTGACAGCCAATGCTCCGCAACAAAGGCTGCCAAGGCAGCGGAGGAAGAGCAATTCAAACCATTACGCATTTTTGCTCTGAAGGCCTTCCATACTGACACAGTTATGAAGCATCAGTTGGAGGCTGCAAGCTGACGTGCGAGTCTGCTCTCCGTGCCCTCCCTGGTGAGGAAAGAACACGAGAGGATACAGGCTCGATACGAACACTGTAAAATCTAATGAACGTATTAGGTGTCGCCCAACCAGCAGCTCTACAGATGTCTGTTAGCGAGGAACCACGAGCTAGAGCCCAAGATGAGGCAACGCTCCGTGTGGAGTGCGCTCTCAAATTAAAGGGGCAAGGAATACCCTGAAGATTATAAGCCAGGGCGATAGTATCAACTATCCAATGAGACATCCTCTGCTTAGTGACAGCTTTCCCTTTCTGCTGGCCACCATAACAAACAAAGAGCTGGTCTGAGGTCCTGAGGCTTTGCGTGCGATCCACGTAGAGTCGCAGTGCGCGTACGGGGCACAACAAAGCCACGGTTGGGTCTGCGTCCTCCGGAGGCAGCGCTTGCAAGCTCACCACCTGGTCTCTGAAAGGAGTGGTGGGAACTTTGGGCACGTAGCCTGGTCTGGGCCTCAATGTTACGCTTGAGGCAGCAGGACCAAACTGAAGGCACGAGTCGTCAACAGAGAATGCATGTAAATCCCCTACTCTCTTTACTGAGGCCAATGCTAGCAGGGTCAGAGCTTTCATTGATAAAAGCTTCAGACTCGCAGACTGCAAAGGCTCGAACGGGGGGGCCTGAAGGGCTTTCAGCACCATGGACAGGTCCCAGGGAGGAATAGAAGGAGGGCGCGAGGGGTTTAGCCTACGAGCGCCTCTTAAAAATCTAATAACCAAATCATGCTGGCCAACTGTTCTGCCGTTGATAAGTGAGTGATGAGCAGAAATAGCAGCGATATCAACTTTAATGGTGGAGGGTGACAGCCTACCGTCTAACCTATGTTGAAGATATAAAAGCACGATGTTAATAGGGCATTCTCTGGGGTCCTCGCGTTGCGAAGAGCACCAGGTGACGAAAAGGTTCCATTTAAACGCGTAAGCCCGTCTTGTGGACGGAGCTCGAGCCGCGTCGATTGTGTTAGATACCGTTTGCGGTAAATCACCTAAACCTTGCGCGCGCTCAACGACCACACATGGAGATCCCACAGGTCGGGGCGCGGGTGCCATAATGTGCCCCCTCCTTGAGAAAGAAGGTCCTTCCTCAGGGGAATCCGCCAGGGAGGGGCTGTCGCGAGGAGCATTAACTCTGGAAACCAATTCTTGCTCGTCCAATATGGGGCGATCAGTAAAAGGCTCTCCTCGTCCTGCCTGACTTTGCACAGTGTCTGCGCGATTAAGCTCACTGGGGGGAATGCGTATTTGCGCATCCCCCGAGGCCAGCTGTGTGCCAATGCGTCCACGCCGAGGCTGCCCTCGGTTAGTGAATAAAACAGGCGACAGTGGGTATCGTCCGGCGACGCAAACAGGTCTATCTGCGCACGACCGAACTTCCTCCAAATTAGCTGGACCGTCTGGGGGTGGAGTCGCCATTCGCCGGGCACAACAAAGCCACGGTTGGGTCTGCGTCCTCCGGAGGCAGCGCTTGCAAGCTCACCACCTGGTCTCTGAAAGGAGTGGTGGGAACTTTGGGCACGTAGCCTGGTCTGGGCCTCAATGTTACGCTTGAGGCAGCAGGACCAAACTGAAGGCACGAGTCGTCAACAGAGAATGCATGTAAATCCCCTACTCTCTTTACTGAGGCCAATGCTAGCAGGGTCAGAGCTTTCATTGATAAAAGCTTCAGACTCGCAGACTGCAAAGGCTCGAACGGGGGGGCCTGAAGGGCTTTCAGCACCATGGACAGGTCCCAGGGAGGAATAGAAGGAGGGCGCGAGGGGTTTAGCCTACGAGCGCCTCTTAAAAATCTAATAACCAAATCATGCTGGCCAACTGTTCTGCCGTTGATAAGTGAGTGATGAGCAGAAATAGCAGCGATATCAACTTTAATGGTGGAGGGTGACAGCCTACCGTCTAACCTATGTTGAAGATATAAAAGCACGATGTTAATAGGGCATTCTCTGGGGTCCTCGCGTTGCGAAGAGCACCAGGTGACGAAAAGGTTCCATTTAAACGCGTAAGCCCGTCTTGTGGACGGAGCTCGAGCCGCGTCGATTGTGTTAGATACCGTTTGCGGTAAATCACCTAAACCTTGCGCGCGCTCAACGACCACACATGGAGATCCCACAGGTCGGGGCGCGGGTGCCATAATGTGCCCCCTCCTTGAGAAAGAAGGTCCTTCCTCAGGGGAATCCGCCAGGGAGGGGCTGTCGCGAGGAGCATTAACTCTGGAAACCAATTCTTGCTCGTCCAATATGGGGCGATCAGTAAAAGGCTCTCCTCGTCCTGCCTGACTTTGCACAGTGTCTGCGCGATTAAGCTCACTGGGGGGAATGCGTATTTGCGCATCCCCCGAGGCCAGCTGTGTGCCAATGCGTCCACGCCGAGGCTGCCCTCGGTTAGTGAATAAAACAGGCGACAGTGGGTATCGTCCGGCGACGCAAACAGGTCTATCTGCGCACGACCGAACTTCCTCCAAATTAGCTGGACCGTCTGGGGGTGGAGTCGCCATTCGCCGGGGCGCGCAGCTCGAGAAAGCGCGTCCGCCGCTGTATTGAGCGAGCCCGGAATGTGAATGGCACGAAGGGACCTCAGATGCTTCTGACTCCAAAGGAGGAGATGACGAGCGAGATGCGACAGGTGACGGGAGCGCAAACCGCCTTGACGGTTGATATACGCAACGGTCGCAGTGTTGTCGGTGCGTACTAGTACATCCTTCCCTCGCAGCTCCGTAGCGAAGCGTACAAGTCCCAGATATACTGCCCACAACTCTCGGCAATTGATGTGCCAATGCAACTGGGGTGCTGTCCACACCCCTGAAGCTGTAAGCTCGTCGTACGTGGCACCCCAGCCCGTGTCGGACGCATCTGTGTGTACAACAGCATGCTGAGCGATCTGTCTCATGGACACACCGGACCTGAGAAACGCGGGGTCCGACCACGGGGGGAATGTTAGGCGACACGCAGGTGTAATGGTTACACGATGGATGCCGGCGCGCCACGCTCTCCTCGGGACTCGATCGTGAAGCCAACGCTGAAGCGGTCTCATATGGAGCAGTCCGAGCGGTGTCACGGCCGCTGCTGCTGCCATATGCCCCAGGAGCTTTTGAAATTGTTTCAGCGGGACCGCATTCTTCCCTCGGAATGAACCGAGGCAAGTCAGAATTGACTGGACGCGCTCTTCTGTCAAACGCGCCGATAAATCGATCGAGTCCAGTTCCATCCCGAGAAAAGAGATCCTCTGCGTGGGGCAGAGTTTGCTCTTTTCCCAGTTGACCCGAAGACCCAAACGGGCGAGATGCCGAAGCGTTAAATCTCTGTGCTCGCACAGCGTCCGTCGAGAATGCGCTATTATAAGCCAATCGTCGAGGTAAGCCAATATGCGAACGCCGCTCTCTCTGAGGGGTTTTAACGCCGCCTCCACTACTTTCGTGAACACACGGGGAGAGAGGGATAGCCCGAACGGTAAAACTTTGTACTGGTATGCCCGTCCCTCGAATGCAAACCGGAGAAACGGTCTGTGACGAGGGATAATGGACACATGAAAGTACGCGTCTTTCAGGTCTATTGCCGCAAACCAATCTTGGGGGCGAATTGAATTGAATATTTGCTTTGGTGTTATCATCCTGAAAGACCTCTTCTGCAGAGATTTGTTCAGAACGCGCAAATCCAAGATCGGTCGCAACCCACCGCCTTTTTTGGGTACTATAAAATACGGGCTGTAGAAGCCCGACCTCATCTCGGTTGGAGGGACCGGCTCGATCGCGTCCTTCGCCAGCAGGACTTCGACCTCTGCACGCAGTACGTGTGCATCGGACGCTTTCACCGTGGTGAAACGAATGCCCGAGAATTTGGGTGTGTGCCGGATGAATTGAATTTCGTAACCGAGGCGAACAGTGCGTAAAACCCAACGAGACGGGCTGGGAAGCTGAAGCCACGCCCCCAGGGACCGTACGAGGGGAATTAACGGCACTGTCGGGGTACCCGCGGTGGGGCGGCTGAGCGGGACAGGTGGTACTGCCGGTACGTCTGCTGGGACAGCATAAGTATCTACAGTATGTGTGTGTGTGACACTGACCTGAGCCCGCTGAGGGTGACGGTCGTCTGGTCTCCTCAGCGGAGAGCACAGACTCCGAGGAGGGTGCTGGTGGTCCCGTCTCCTCAGCGGAGAGCTGGAACTCCTCAGAACACCCGCTGGCGATAGAGGAGAGGGAGGAAGAGCATGTAAATGCCCGCTCACATCTCTCTCGATCCTCTGGAGACCTGGAGAAGGAATAGGAATGCACTCTTTTTGTGGTTTTGTGGGTGCCGGCTGAGAAGCCGGCGGAACAGAAACAAAACGAAACCAAAGATTCTCCACCCGGCCCTCTACCGGTGGAGGGAGCGATGCCATCACCGTCTCCCGTAGAGTGATACCATCCAAATCCAGGTCGCCCGTCTCAGGGCCGCTTCGATTTCCGTTTACCACGGGAAGCGGGTGGGGCGGGCGGGGCGGGCTGTCGACGGCTGTTCCCCCTCCGTGGCCTGGAAGATGTTCTAGTGGGGGGGGCGGAGGCAGCCGCCGCAGGGCGCCCTCGGCGAGGAGCAGACGGGCCCGCCGGCGCTGGAGGGCGAGATGCAGGTCGTTTGCGCCGGGGCATGATCTGAGCGATCGCCTCTGTCTGCTTCTGGGCGGCGGAGAACTGCTGGGCGAAGGACTCCACCGACTCACCGAAAAGGCCAGCCTGGGACACTGGAGCGTCCAAGAACTTGTTCTTCTCCGCATCCGACATGTCCGCCAGACATATCCATAAGTGGCGTTCCTGGACCACCATCGTGGACATGGCACGACCAATTGCCTGCGCTGTCACCTTCGTAGCGCGAAGAGCCAGATCAGTGGCAGCCCGGAGCTCCGAAAGGACAGGCGAGTCGTGTCCTCCCTCGTGCAGATCCCTCAAGGCCTTCGCTTGGTGAACCTGCAGCAACGCCATAGCGTGCAGGGCTGAAGCCGCCTCTCCACATGCCTGGTGGGCAGCGCCCGTTAAACCGGAGGACTGTCTGCAGGCACGAGAGGGGAGGGTTGGGCGGTCCTTCCAAGAGGGAGCGTTAGCCGGACACAGCTGCATCGCGACCGCGCGCTCCACAGGAGGGATCCCCGTGTAACCCTTAGCGGCTCCGCTGGTGAGGGAGGTGAGGGGGGAGGGCTGAAACGGCCGTAATCTCATGGAAAACGGCGACTTCCAGGTTCTAGTCAGCTCCTCGTGCACCTCGGGGAAGAAAGGCACCGGTGGAGAGGGTTGTGAAACCCGGGCAGCTCCAAAGAACCAATCATCCAGGCGGGACGGTTCGGGCTGAGGGGGGGGAACCCACTCTAACCCTACGGTCTCCGCCGCTCGAGCGAGCACGGCCACCATCTCTGGATCGAACTCCGGCGTCCCAACCCGACCAGAGGGAGGAAGGGCGTCGGGGTCCACGTCAGGGGGAGGAGGCCCACCCTCGGATGCTGCGGCGTCGGTGGACCCGGAGGGCGGCACGATGGATTCTAGAGACATCGTAGAACACGACGCTGAAGTCTCCATCGGCACATCAACCGGCTGTGGATGAGGAGGCTGAGAGCCTGAGGACGAATCCCCCGCTCGGCTCAGCACAGTGATGCGCAGGTCGTCCTTTGAGAGCTTCACAGCCGCACCGTGGCGGCGCTCAGCACTCGCATGACGAGGGTTGCGTTTTTCCCGGAGGAAAGACAACCGTCTGCGCAAATCCACAAGGGACATGTTCTCGCAGTGAGAACACTTACCCCCAGCGAACACTGCCTCTGCGTGCTCGATGCCCAAACACGAAAGACAACGCTCGTGACCGTCCTTCGGACCCATGTATTTGCCGCACCCAAGATCGCACGGACGAAAAGCCATCCTGAAAAGGACGCTGATGTCCGGATATACGAGAGAGTGGCTGCCTTTAACAAGGCACAAAGCTCTCTCGTATCACTCTTTTAGGGAAATTCACTCAGATGCTTAGTTGATGAGCGCACAGGAAGGCAACGCACACACTAAACTCAAAACAATAAAAGATGTAGAGTCGTGGAATTAAGCGAAGCGTCCGCTGTGGTACTGCTAGTCCAACCAACTTCAGCAATCGAATCCCACCAGAGTAGAGTAGCTTCTCAGTAGCAGATACTGCCGGCTTTCAAAGCGATAAAAAGCTAATTTCCCTATTTGCACCTGCTGCTTATATACGCACCTGGCGGGGCGGCGCCAGCATTATGCAAATATCTCAATGCCAAGTTCATTGGCGTTTTAGTAGTATTCGAAGCAGATTGGTCCTCTAAGCGAGTTCCCAATTCGTCGGTCACGACGTGACGTCGTAGTGACCGACTGAAAGGGAACTCAGCAGTTAGCCCGTCTGTTCCTGGAGACTTATTATTTTTCAACGAGTTAATTGCTTCAGTAATTTCTTGTAAACTAAGAGGGGCTTCACATATATTGAATTCTTCATTATTAATTTGCTTAATATTATGTAAGGACTCCAAAAACTCAGTAGCTGATTGTTGACAAAAGTTAGAAGCATACAAGTTACTATAAAATTCAGAACAAAAATGAGCAATAATTTTAGGGTCCTCTACAATATTACCTTTAATCCTCAATTTTTCAATGTGATTATTTTTAGCTTGCTGCCGTTCAAGTCTAAAAAAATAAGCCGAACTCTTTTCGCCCTCCTCAAGCCACTTCCTTCGAGACCTAACAAACGCTCCTTCAACCTTTTGTTTATAAATCTCTTCTAACTTAAGTTTCTGTGCAGTAAGTTCTGCTTTATCGACTTCTGATAATTCTTCTACCCTTTTGGAAACTAGAGTAGAAATTTTAAGTAAAATGTCATCCTCATTAGCTTTCCTCTTTTTAGCAAACTCACTACAGTATTTCCTAAAAAAAGAACCTACTTCAAATTTGAGCAGTTCCCAATTGCTACAATAATTTTCTTCAATCTTTGCTTTATTCCAGAAAGTCAATATTATTTTTTCTATGCCAGTGATTACTTCTTTATGTTGAAGTACTAAATTATTTAATTTCCAATATCCAGACTTTTGAACTAAATTTACAGAAGAACTAAAGGGAATACTTATTGAGATAGCCTTGTGATCTGAAAATGGAGATGGTATTATATCAGTAACAATATTAACTAAATCCTTAGATGTAATCCAATAATCAATTCTTGACTGACTAGATAAAGAATTATTACTCCAAGTAAAACATTGTTGTGTTGGGTGAGATTTTCTCCATGTATCAATTAAAGAAAATTTCTCCATAAACGTAATTACATAATCAGGACTTATCTTTCCAGCCTGAGGAGGCCATCTATCTAAGCTGTTGTCCAGAGCGACATTAAAATCACCTCCAAAGATCAGATAAGAGTTAGGATATATGGCTAACATATGAGTCACCCGTTCTCCTAATCTATCAAAAAATGCAGTATTTTCTCTTTGTGAGTTGAAACCATATACATTAATAAGGATACAGGTTGAGTTTAACGTTTTAAGGGCAAGTAAAATGTAGTGACCAGATTTATCACACTCAGAACTCAATATTTTTCCATTAAAACGATTTTTCAAGATACAGACTCCAGCAGAGTGAGTAGTGCCGTGAGCGAACCATAAATCTAGTCCCCATTGTGACCTCCAGAAATTAACATCTTGAATATCCGAATGGCACTCTTGCATAAAACAAAAATCTGTATTAAAGCGCTTCAAATGCAAAAAAATAGCTTTCCTCTTAACAATGTTACGTAACCCTCTAACATTAAGAGAAACAATAGATAAAGACATAAACCAAAGAAATATAGAAAATAGAATGTTAATCCAGAAGATTCCTATAAAGAATTATAGCAAATCTTAAACGGTTAGAACAAGTAAATACCAGGATGAGAACCATCCCTTTTTGTGCAAAGAGAAAAAAAAAATATATATATACACATTTTACCCTTTCTTTTCTTCTACGTTTTAAGTATTATTACCTCTTTTATAAATTTACAAATAAAAAACATTTGAACTGGAGTCTCAGTCTCATTCAAGTCTTCAAACAATATAAGGAATATCCTCCCTATAGAACGGTGAGGTTTTTATTCCCCTTTGTCTTTATTTTTTAAATTGCCTCTTTTATGATATATAAAAAAAACGTATTGGGGACTCCATCTCATTCACGAAAAAAAAAAGAGAGAATGAGGTAGAGTACCTCTGCACTGAAAGAGGCAATAAACATATATTTTCTTCCATTTATTCACCTTAAAACCAGTCGGGCATCCCTCGTAGTTTAAGTGGGTGGATGAATCTCAACGCCGTCTACAAAAGCACGTCCACCAACGAAGAAAGCTTTCTTGTTTTCCTTGCGTGCTTTTTCTACAGCAGGCCATAGTTTCAGTCTAGTTTCTCTGTCGGCGGGAGACAGGTCCTCGGAGATCCTCAGGTGGTTGTTCTTTAGAAAGTCTGCATCTTTGGCAGCACGCCAGACAGCATACCTGAAAAACCGTGATGTGAACTGAAATATAATTGCTCTAGGAGTGCTGCTTCCAGCTTTGAAACGACCGAGGCGATGAGCAACATCCACAACGTCGGGAAATTTGTCTTTATGCTGTGGCAAGAGACATTGACATATTTTGATGACCTCGTGACGAACATCCTCTCCATTTTTCTCTTGAATCCCCTGAATTCTTAAATTCCATCTACGGGAATAGCCCTCCAACAACGTTAGACGTTTTTCATGGTCCTCGGCAGACTTTTCAGCTTGCTTCAGTCGAGGTTTCATGGCATTGACGTCTGCGCAGATAAACTCGATCGTTTCCTTTAACTCTGAGATTTGTTTGGTGTTGACACTGACTTCTGCTTTCATTTCATTAATTACCTGAGAATTTTTTTCCACCAACTTCTCTAAAGTGTCTGATCTGACTTGGACCAGCCGAGAAAGGTCTGAGATCTGCGAGAGGATGACAGATGTATCTTTATCCACAATTCTGCGTTGTTTGGGGGCTGGTGATTCACAGGGAGTTTCGGGGAGACACGGAAATTCCTCTTCTGCCAGCATAATATCATCTGGATCATTACCCTGTTTAAGATAATCGTGCAAGTTGTCTTCAATTAAGTCGTTAGAAGAGATCTTCACAGAACTATCAGTCGCCTGCAAACAGCTGCTGTTTTTAGCCAGGTTAGCATGTGCAGTTGGTTCGGACTTTCCAGCTTTCTTTCCAGCACTTTTCCTTTTGTCTGAGCCACCCATTGTGGTCTTGGTGAATCACCGTAATATCAATGTGAGTTATCTTTCAAAATTTTCTTTGCAATAACGTTACGAAGGGTCTGTTAAATGATTAGGATTGCGAGCTCATCAAAACGCGTGCGTTCAAGGAGCCATCTTGCTTCTCCCTCCAAGTCGGACCCCAGTTTGCATCTTCAATCGTTTAAATGACATGTGCTGCGTTGTGTTTTGAAGCATGGTAAATATATATATGCTAAAGATGTTGTTTTATAACTTATGTGCTAAAAACAAGGGTCTGTGTCCTTATTTATTATTTGAATTAACTAAACTTGCTTAACTAAATGCTTGAGTGTTAAATCAATCAAACAGCTGTATTATTAAGAACATAACCATACATACAAACTTTTGCTTTTGTTAATAGACATCTGATGTTTCTCAAAGCTGGCTTTTAATTTACTTACAAGAAAGATATTTAGTAATTCTCCAAAATTGCTTGGATTTATACTGACACGTAAAATTAGCTTTGTCACATTATAGTGCTATTTGCAAAACAAATACAGATATACTATATTGCATATTTGTATAATTGTAGTTTGTGTTGCTGTCAAAATACAATTATAAATAATAACAATAGCATTTTAATAAAGTGCTATAACATTTTAATAAAGTGCTATTCTCACACATAGCCTACTATAGTTGTGATTTTGTTGTTGTTTTTTAACTAAAGGTGGCACCACCGTAAAAGTCAGCTTATGGCACCCATCTGACCAGCAGTGGCCCTGTGTGTGTGTTTCTGCTTAGACTACTCTGTTTTGATTATGTAGACTTTAATGTAGACTCTTTACCTACAGTCAAGGTTAAATAAAATTAAGTAAAATATATATATATATATATATATATATATATATATATATATATATATATATATATCTTCAAATCAAGTAAATTCCAATCAGAGCATCTTCCATGTCTGAAATGGATGTATTCTTATATCTATGAAAATTTTGGTTTTGTCTATACTACTGCTAGGTACTTATACTATATTGACTGGGTTAAATAGAATTGCATTACTAAAAAGAGACTAAAATACAATTTTCATTGACTAAAACTAGACTAAAAATGTCACCAGTTTTCGTCGACTAAAACTAGACAAAAATAGTCAAGGATAATTCTGACTAAAATAAGACTAAAATGCCCAGACTTTTAGTCGACTAAAACTTGACTAGACTAAAAAGAGTATGAACTGACTAAAACTAATAAAAACTAAAATGTCAGCTTGACACAAAGACTAGACTAAAACTAAAATTAAAACAGGCCGCCAAAAACAACACTATTTAAAAGATAGGAAGCAACAAGTTGATATTAAGGGTACATTATCCGATCCCTTATTTATTAATTGTGGTGTGCCTCAAGGAGCCTATTAGGACCGTTGTTTTTCCTTTTATACATAAATGATTTAAAGGTAGCGTGTCCTGAGGAACTCTTTCTTTATGCTGACGATGTAGCAATTGTGGTTGCCCATCGAGATAAAGAGATGGTGGAGAAAACAATGTCTTTACAGTTAGAGGAGATTTCAAAATGGTTTTTAGATAATAAGTTATTTTTACACTTAGGTAAAACGGAAGCTATTCTTTTTGCTTCCAAAATGAAATTAAATAAACAGGGTAGTTTTGTAGTTAAAAGTTACGACATGATTTTGGAGTCAAAAAGTGTAGTACAATATTGGGCTGTTTTATAGATAATAAACTAACAGGTGATTATATGGCTAGTAAAATGATTGCAAAGATTTGTGGGAAGGTGAAGTTTTTAGCTAGGCAAGCTAACTTACTGGACACTTATTCTTTAAGATTATTGGCAAATGCTTTGGTACAACCTCATTTTGATTATGCATCATCATTTTGGTACAGTAGTTGTTCACAGAGATGGAAAAATAAATTACAAAAGTCTCAAAACAAATTAGTCAGAACAATCCTAAAAATGCACCCGCGTACACACATAAATAATGATTGTTTTAAAGAGTTGGGTCTCTTGAATGTCGAAAAAAGAGTGATATTTTTAAAATTGGGTATGTCGCGTAAAATTTTAAACAATATGGTTCCAAAATATTTAGTAAATTATTATAATATGGTGAGAACCCAACATCTATACAATACTAGGGGCAGGGATTTTAACATATACCCTTGTGGATTTAAAAGTTTAGTAGGGAAAAATTCGTTTTTATATACTAGTGCTATGGCATGGAATAAACTGTCTACATCTATAAAGAACATAACAGAGCTGAAGCATTTTAAAAGGGTATTGAAAAAGTGGTTGATGGAAGATACTGTATGACAAATGTGTTAATGTTTGCAGTGTTATTGTATATGATGTAAAGTGGACTTAGGAGAAACGTTTGTAGTCTCTGTCATCTGTGGGTTTTGCATTATTCATGCTAATTGCCTGTATGCTTTATTAACAGCGAGGACCATAATGGAAATAAGCCTTAGGCTTTTTTGTGTCTATATCCTCGGCAGTTTTTTTTAAGTGTATGGGATAATTGTTATTTTATACATTTTTATCAAATTCTGTCAAATAAATTTAAATTCAATTCAATTTCAATGTGGCAATGCCATGCCATGGGAGAACGCTTACAGAAAGGACGCATTCATGGGAAAAAAATGACATAAATAAATAATTAATTATTTAAACGCTTACAGCACCTGGTATTCCCAGGCGGTCTCCCATCAAAGTACTAACCAGGCCCGACCCTGCTTGGCTTCCGAGATCAGACGAGAGCGGGCGTGCTCAGGGTGGTGTGGTCGTAAGCGAGTGCAGACTCGATTCGAGAGACACTTCAAAACTAATGTGGCAACGCCATGCCATGAGAGAACGCTTACAGAAAGGATGCATTCATGGGAAAAAATGACATAAATAAATATTTAATTAATTAAATGCTCACAGCACCTGGTATTCCCAGGCGGTCTCCCATCCAAGTACTAACCAGGCCCGACCCTGCTTGGCATCCGAGATCAGACGAGAGCGGGCGTGCTCAGGGTGGTGTGGCCGTAAACGAGTGCTGACTCGATTCGAGAGACACTTCAAAACTAATGTGGCAACGCCATGCCATGGGAGAACTCTTACAGAAAGGACGCATTCATGGGAAAAAATGACATAAATAAATAATTAATTATTTAAACGCTTACAGCACCTGGTATTCCCAGGCGGTTTCCCATCCAAGTACTAACCAGGCCCGACCCTGCTTGGCATCCGAGATCAGACGAGAGCGGGCGTGCTCAGGGTGGTGTGGCCGTAAACGAGTGCTGACTCGATTCGATAGACACTTCAAGGCTAATGTGGCAACGCAATGACATTGGTAAATGCTTACAGAAAGGACGCATTCATGGGAAAAGATGACATAAATAATTAAAGGCTTACATCACCTGGTATTCCCAGGCGGTCTCCCATCCAAGTACTAAACAGGCCCGACCCTGCTTGGCTTCCGAGATCAGACGAGAGCGGGCGTGCTCAGGGTGGTGTGGCCGTAAACG
>NC_133354.1:36350833-36503866 GCF_030506205.2 Paramisgurnus dabryanus
TAAGTGGAACAGTACCTACTACTGTCTGAAGTGGGAGTTGAAAAAAGACACAAAGAGGAACAACAATTGATGAACAAACACCAACAAGACTGCCCCAAAGAGATGCACTTATTCTTTGAGAGATTAATGAATGCTTCTCTTTGTAGAAATCCAGAGGAGGATATGGACATAAAGAACAATAAACCAAGGCCACGAAGTCAGTCAGCAAAAAATTACCCCAACTTGATAGCACTTTCTAATCAAGATGGAAAGATAATGCTGAAGTTGGAGCAAATATCAGCTTGTTCTCATTTAAAGAGTAACTAAACCCTAAACCAACTTTTTTTAGTTAATGATCTGTAAGAATGATGCTTTATTAGTGCTGTTCATTGATTTTAGTAATTTTTTTGACATTTGGATATAAAGTGTTTCAATACTGCAATATATGGTGTAAAAACGTCTGAGTGCTGCCCTCTTCAGGTTGAACGGTGGGTACTGCAGTTGAATTTTCCCATTGGATGTTGGGTCCAAAAAATGACTCGTGACGTAAGCAGGTTCAAGCTCACCACGCCCTTGTTACGATCTCACCACACACTTGGTACGAGCTTAGTTCGTCCCCTCTATCTCCGTTGGGATCTGCCCACTTTTCTTGCATTTTTCAAATATTGCCAGTGGGTGGAATCAGGCTCTGACCAGGGGTTTAGTTACGCTTTAAGCATGCATTTTATTGCAAGTAGGTTGTTGGAGCTTGTGTGAAAGAAATACCACAGGAAAGATGTGGGGTCTTGCCTGCAGTTCACTACACAATTAAAACTACCCCAAAGAGAAGCACTTATGAATATTTGACCAATCAATACTGCCATTTGAAGTAATCTTACTGTGTTGCATCTTCTGCTTGAATGAGCATTACTCAAGGAAGTCAGCATGGAGCTCCTGAAAAGTCTTCTCTTTTGCAGCATAGGTCACTTAAAACTACCCCAACAAATAGCACTTACTGAATTCAACAGACAAGTCAGTGCCATTGCAAAGGTACTGATAGTGACCGCTGCTTGAATGAGCATTGCTCATGGAAGTCAGCATGGAGTTCCTGAAATCTTCTCTTTTGCAGCATAGGTCACTTAAAACTACCCCAACAAATAGCACTTACTGAATACAACACAAGTCAGTGCCATTGCAAAGGTACTGATAGTAACAGCTTTGGGGGCTAAAAACGAATGAAATATTTAGCAGCAATGGACTTCACTTACAGACAGAGACAGGAGAAATGTGTTGCTTTCTGGTAGATCTAGCTGGTCTGAGGCTAGCTGTTTAATAACAGCCATTTAAGTATGTCCGTGTGCCCCTGGCTCTTCAGTGGTCGTTCACACTTTTGGGTCCTTCTGAGCTCATCAAGTTTTGATTGCTGTGTTAATATCCTTGGAATGACTCATCATATTTTAAAATGGGTTTTCACACTTTTACAGCACAACACAGAAATTTAGCTGTTTACTGCCTTTTCTAAATGTAAACAAAGTACAGCATATATTCTCAAATAGTATTTACAAGAATAAAAATGAGAGGAACGCAAAATCTTTAAGTGGAACAGTACCTACTACTGTCTGAAGTGGGAGTTGAAAAAAGACACAAAGAGGAACAACAATTGATGAACAAACACCAACAAGACTGCCCCAAAGAGATGCACTTATTCTTTGAGAGATTAATGAATGCTTCTCTTTGTAGAAATCCAGAGGAGGATATGGACATAAAGAACAATAAACCAAGGCCACGAAGTCAGTCAGCAAAAAATTACCCCAACTTGATAGCACTTTCTAATCAAGATGGAAAGATAATGCTGAAGTTGGAGCAAATATCAGCTTGTTCTCATTTAAAGAGTAACTAAACCCTAAACCAACTTTTTTTAGTTAATGATCTGTAAGAATGATGCTTTATTAGTGCTGTTCATTGATTTTAGTAATTTTTTTGACATTTGGATATAAAGTGTTTCAATACTGCAATATATGGTGTAAAAACGTCTGAGTGCTGCCCTCTTCAGGTTGAACGGTGGGTACTGCAGTTGAATTTTCCCATTGGATGTTGGGTCCAAAAAATGACTCGTGACGTAAGCAGGTTCAAGCTCACCACGCCCTTGTTACGATCTCACCACACACTTGGTACGAGCTTAGTTCGTCCCCTCTATCTCCGTTGGGATCTGCCCACTTTTCTTGCATTTTTCAAATATTGCCAGTGGGTGGAATCAGGCTCTGACCAGGGGTTTAGTTACGCTTTAAGCATGCATTTTATTGCAAGTAGGTTGTTGGAGCTTGTGTGAAAGAAATACCACAGGAAAGATGTGGGGTCTTGCCTGCAGTTCACTACACAATTAAAACTACCCCAAAGAGAAGCACTTATGAATATTTGACCAATCAATACTGCCATTTGAAGTAATCTTACTGTGTTGCATCTTCTGCTTGAATGAGCATTACTCAAGGAAGTCAGCATGGAGCTCCTGAAAAGTCTTCTCTTTTGCAGCATAGGTCACTTAAAACTACCCCAACAAATAGCACTTACTGAATTCAACAGACAAGTCAGTGCCATTGCAAAGGTACTGATAGTGACCGCTGCTTGAATGAGCATTGCTCATGGAAGTCAGCATGGAGTTCCTGAAATCTTCTCTTTTGCAGCATAGGTCACTTAAAACTACCCCAACAAATAGCACTTACTGAATACAACACAAGTCAGTGCCATTGCAAAGGTACTGATAGTAACAGCTTTGGGGGCTAAAAACGAATGAAATATTTAGCAGCAATGGACTTCACTTACAGACAGAGACAGGAGAAATGTGTTGCTTTCTGGTAGATCTAGCTGGTCTGAGGCTAGCTGTTTAATAACAGCCATTTAAGTATGTCCGTGTGCCCCTGGCTCTTCAGTGATCGTTCACACTTATGGGTCCTTCTGAGCTCATCAAGTTTTGATTGCTGTGTTAATATCCTTGGAACGACTCATCATATTTTAAAATGGGTTTTCACACTTTTACAGCACAACACAGAAATGTAGCTGTTCACTGCCTTTTCTAAATTTAAACAAAGTACAGCATATATTCTCAAATAGTATTTACAAGAATGAAAATGAGAGGAACGCAAAATCTTTAAGTGGAACAGTACCTACTACTGTCTGAAGTGGGAGTTGAAAAAAGACACAAAGAGGAACAACAATTGATGAACAAACACCAACAAGACTGCCCCAAAGAGATGCACTTATTCTTTGAGAGATTAATGAATGCTTCTCTTTGTAGAAATCCAGAGTAGGATATGGACATAAAGAACAATAAACCAAGGCCACGAAGTCAGTCAGCAAAAAATTACCCCAACTTGATAGCACTTTCTTATCAAGATGGAAGGATAATGCTAAAGTTGGAGCAAATATCAGCTTGTTCTCATTTAAGCATGCATTTTATTGCAAGTAGGTTGTTGGAGCTTGTGTGAAAGAAATACCACAGGAAAGATGTGGGGTCTTGCCTGCAGTTCACTACACAATTAAAACTACCCCAAAGAGAAGCACTTATGAATATTTGACCAATCAATGCTGCCATTTGAAGTAATCTTACTGTGTTGTATCCTCTGCTTGAATGAGCATTGCTCAAGGAAGTCAGCATGGAGTTCTTTAAGTCTTCTCTTTTGCAGCATAGGTCACTTAAAACTACCCCAACAAATAGCACTTACTGAATACAACAGACAAGTCAGTGCCATTGCAAAGGTACTGATAGTAACAGCTTTGGGGGCTAAAAACGAATGAAATCTTTAGCAGCAATGGACTTCACTTACAGACAGAGACAGGATAAATGTGTTGCTTTCTGGTAGATCTAGCTGGTCTGAGGCTAGCTGTTTAACAACAGCCATTTAAGTATGTCCGTGTGCCCCTGGCTCTTCAGTGGTCGTTCACACTTTTGGGTCCTTCTGAGCTCATCAAGTTTTGATTGCTGTGTTAATATCCTTGGAATGACTCATCATATTTTAAAATCGGTTTTCACACTTTTACAGCACAACACGGAAATTTAGCTGTATACTGCCTTTTCTAAATTTAAACAAAGTACAGCATATATTCTCAAATAGTATTTACAAGAATGAAAATGAGAGGAACGCAAAATCTTTAAGTGGAACAGTACCTACTACTGTCTGAAGTGGGAGTTGAAAAAAGACACAAAGAGGAACAACAATTGATGAACAAACACCAACAAGACTGCCCCAAAGAGATGCACTTATTCTTTGAGAGATTAATGAATGCTTCTCTTTGTAGACATCCAGAGGAGGATATGGACATAAAGAACAATAAACCAAGGCCACGAAGTCAGTCAGTAAAAAATTACCCCAACTTGATAGCACTTTCTAATCAAGATGGAAGGATAATGCTAAAGTTGGAGCAAATATCAGCTTGTTTTCATTTAAGCATGCATTTTATTGCAAGTAGGTTGTTGGAGCTTGTGTGAAAGAAATACCACAGGAAAGATGTGGGGTCTTGCCTGCAGTTCACTACACAATTAAAACTACCCCAAAGAGAAGCACTTATGAATATTTGACCAATCAATGCTGCCATTTGAAGTAATCTTACTGTGTTGTATCCTCTGCTTGAATGAGCATTGCTCAAGGAAGTCAGCATGGAGCTCCTGAAAAGTCTTCTCATTAGCAGCATAGGTCACATAAAACTACCCCAACAAATAGCACTTACTGAATACAAAAGACAAGTCAGTGCCATTGCAAAGGTACTGATAGTGACCGCTGCTTGAATGAGCATTGCTCAAATAAGTCAGCATGGAGTTCCCGAAAGGTCTTCTCTTTTGCAGCATAGGTCACTTAAAACTACCCCAACAAATAGCACTTACTGATTACAACACAAGTCAGTGCCATTGCAAAGGTACTGATAGTAACAGCTTTGGGGGCTAAAAACGAATGAATTCTTTAGCAGCAATGGACTTCACTTACAGACAGAGACAGGATAAATGTGTTGCTTTCTGGTAGATCTAGCTGGTCTGAGGCTAGCTGTTTAACAACAGCCATTTAAGTATGACCGTGTGCCCCTGGCTCTTCAGTGGTCGTTCACACTTTTGGGTCCTTCTGAGCTCATCAAGTTTTGATTGCTGTGTTAATATCCTTGGAATGACTCATATTTTAAAATGGGTTTTCACACTTTTACAGCACAACACAGAAATTTAGCTGTTTACTGCCTTTTCTAAATTTAAACAAAGTACAGCATATATTCTCAAATAGTATTTACAAGAATAAAAATGAGAGGAACGCAAAATCTTTAAGTGGAACAGTACCTACTACTGTCTGAAGTGGGAGTTGAAAAAAGACACAAAGAGGAACAACAATTGATGAACAAACACCAACAAGACTGCCCCAAAGAGATGCACTTATTCTTTGAGAGATTAATGAATGCTTCTCTTTGTAGAAATCCAGAGGAGGATATGGACATAAAGAACAATAAACCAAGGCCACGAAGTCAGTCAGCAAAAAAATACCCCAACTTGATAGCACTTTCTAATCAAGATGGAAAGATAATGCTGAAGTTGGAGCAAATATCAGCTTGTTCTCATTTAAAGAGTAACTAAACCCTAAACCAACTTTTTTTAGTTAATGATCTGTAAGAATGATGCTTTATTAGTGCTGTTCATTGATTTTAGTAATTTTTTTGACATTTGGATATAAAGTGTTTCAATACTGCAATATATGGTGTAAAAACGTCTGAGTGCTGCCCTCTTCAGGTTGAACGGTGGGTACTGCAGTTGAATTTTCCCATTGGATGTTGGGTCCAAAAAATGACTCGTGACGTAAGCAGGTTCAAGCTCACCACGCCCTTGTTACGATCTCACCACACACTTGGTACGAGCTTAGTTCGTCCCCTCTATCTCCGTTGGGATCTGCCCACTTTTCTTGCATTTTTCAAATATTGCCAGTGGGTGGAATCAGGCTCTGACCAGGGGTTTAGTTACGCTTTAAGCATGCATTTTATTGCAAGTAGGTTGTTGGAGCTTGTGTGAAAGAAATACCACAGGAAAGATGTGGGGTCTTGCCTGCAGTTCACTACACAATTAAAACTACCCCAAAGAGAAGCACTTATGAATATTTGACCAATCAATACTGCCATTTGAAGTAATCTTACTGTGTTGCATCTTCTGCTTGAATGAGCATTACTCAAGGAAGTCAGCATGGAGCTCCTGAAAAGTCTTCTCTTTTGCAGCATAGGTCACTTAAAACTACCCCAACAAATAGCACTTACTGAATTCAACAGACAAGTCAGTGCCATTGCAAAGGTACTGATAGTGACCGCTGCTTGAATGAGCATTGCTCAAGGAAGTCAGCATGGAGTTCCTGAAATCTTCTCTTTTGCAGCATAGGTCACTTAAAACTACCCCAACAAATAGCACTTACTGAATACAACACAAGTCAGTGCCATTGCAAAGGTACTGATAGTAACAGCTTTGGGGGCTAAAAACGAATGAAATATTTAGCAGCAATGGACTTCACTTACAGACAGAGACAGGAGAAATGTGTTGCTTTCTGGTAGATCTAGCTGGTCTGAGGCTAGCTGTTTAATAACAGCCATTTAAGTATGTCCGTGTGCCCCTGGCTCTTCAGTGATCGTTCACACTTATGGGTCCTTCTGAGCTCATCAAGTTTTGATTGCTGTGTTAATATCCTTGGAACGACTCATCATATTTTAAAATGGGTTTTCACACTTTTACAGCACAACACAGAAATTTAGCTGTTCACTGCCTTTTCTAAATTTAAACAAAGTACAGCATATATTCTCAAATAGTATTTACAAGAATGAAAATGAGAGGAACGCAAAATCTTTAAGTGGAACAATACCTACTACTGTCTGAAGTGGGAGTTGAAAAAAGACATAAAGAGGAACAACAATTGATGAAGAAACACCAACAAGACATCCCCAAAGAGATGCACTTTTTCTTTGGGAGATTAATGAATGCTTCTCTTTGTAGAAATCCAGAGTAGGATATGGACATAAAGAACAATAAACCAAGGCCACGAAGTCAGTCAGCAAAAAATTACCCCAACTTGATAGCACTTTCTTATCAAGATGGAAGGATAATGCTAAAGTTGGAGCAAATATCAGCTTGTTCTCATTTAAGCATGCATTTTATTGCAAGTAGGGTGTTGGAGCTCGTGTGAAAGAAATACCACAGAAAAAATGTGGGGTCTTGCCTGCAGTTCACTACACAATTAAAACTACCCCAAAGAGAAGCACTTATGAATATTTGACCAATCAATGCTGCCATTTGAAGTAATCTTACTGTGTTTTATCCTCTGATTGAATGAGCATTGCTCGAATAAGTCAGCATGGAGTTCCCGAAAGGTCTTCTCATTAGCAGCATAGGTCACATAAAACTACCCCAACAAATAGCACTTACTGAATACAACAGACAAGTCAGTGCCATTGCAAAGGTACTGATAGTAACCGCTGCTTGAATGAGCATTGCTCAAAGGAAGTCAGCATGGAGTTCTTTAAGTCTTCTCTTTTGCAGCATAGGTCACTTAAAACTACCCCAACAAATAGCACTTACTGAATACAACAGACAAGTCAGTGCAATTGCAAGGGTACTGATAGTAACATTATTTTCATCTAAAAACAATTGAAATCTCTAGCAGTAATGGACATCACTGGACAGATACAGGAGTAATGTGTTGCATGCTGAAAGATCTAGCTGGTCTGAGGCTAGCTGTTTAACAACAGCCATTTAAGTATGTCCGTATGCCCCTGGCTCTTCAGTGATCGTTCACACTTATGGGTCCTTCTGAGCTCATCAAGTTTTGATTGCTGTGTTAATATCCTTGGAACGACTCATCATATTTTAAAATGGGTTTTCACACTTTTACAGCACAACACAGAAATTTAGCTGTTCACTGCCTTTTCTAAATTTAAACAAAGTACAGCATATATTCTCAAATAGTATTTACAAGAATGAAAATGAGAGGAACGCAAAATCTTTAAGTGGAACAATACCTACTACTGTCTGAAGTGGGAGTTGAAAAAAGACACAAAGAGGAACAACAATTGATGAAGAAACACCAACAAGACATCCCCAAAGAGATGCACTTTTTCTTTGGGAGATTAATGAATGCTTCTCTTTGTAGAAATCCAGAGGAGGATATGGACATAAAGAACAATAAACCAAGGCCACGAAGTCAGTCAGCAAAAAATTACCCCAACTTGATAACACTTTCTTATCAAGATGGAAGGATAATGCTAAAGTTGGAGCAAATATCAGCTTGTTCTCATTTAAGCATGCATTTTATTGCAAGTAGGGTGTTGGAGCTCGTGTGAAAGAAATACCACAGGAAAGATGTGGGGTCTTGCCTGCAGTTCACTACACAATTAAAACTACCCCAAAGAGAAGCACTTATGAATATTTGACCAATCAATGCTGCCATTTGAAGTAATCTTACTGTGTTTTATCCTCTGATTGAATGAGCATTGCTCGAATAAGTCAGCATGGAGTTCCCGAAAGGTCTTCTCATTAGCAGCATAGGTCACATAAAACTACCCCAACAAATAGCACTTACTGAATACAACAGACAAGTCAGTGCCATTGCAAAGGTACTGATAGTAACCGCTGCTTGAATGAGCATTGCTCAAGGAAGTCAGCATGGAGTTCTTTAAGTCTTCTCTTTTGCAGCATAGGTCACTTAAAACTACCCCAACAAATAGCACTTACTGAATACAACAGACAAGTCAGTGCAATTGCAAGGGTACTGATAGTAACATTATTTTCATCTAAAAACAATTGAAATCTCTAGCAGTAATGGACATCACTGGACAGATACAGGAGTAATGTGTTGCATGCTGAAAGATCTAGCTGGTCTGAGGCTAGCTGTTTAACAACAGCCATTTAAGTATGTCTGAAGTGGGAGTTGAAAAAAGACACAAAGAGGAACAACAATTGATGAAGAAACACCAACAAGACATCCCCAAAGAGATGCACTTTTTCTTTGGGAGATTAATGAATGCTTCTCTTTGTAGAAATCCAGAGGAGGATATGGACATAAAGAACAATAAACCAAGGCCACGAAGTCAGTCAGCAAAAAATTACCCCAACTTGATAACACTTTCTTATCAAGATGGAAGGATAATGCTAAAGTTGGAGCAAATATCAGCTTGTTCTCATTTAAGCATGCATTTTATTGCAAGTAGGGTGTTGGAGCTCGTGTGAAAGAAATACCACAGGAAAGATGTGGGGTCTTGCCTGCAGTTCACTACACAATTAAAACTACCCCAAAGAGAAGCACTTATGAATATTTGACCAATCAATGCTGCCATTTGAAGTAATCTTACTGTGTTTTATCCTCTGATTGAATGAGCATTGCTCGAATAAGTCAGCATGGAGTTCCCGAAAGGTCTTCTCATTAGCAGCATAGGTCACATAAAACTACCCCAACAAATAGCACTTACTGAATACAACAGACAAGTCAGTGCCATTGCAAAGGTACTGATAGTAACCGCTGCTTGAATGAGCATTGCTCAAGGAAGTCAGCATGGAGTTCTTTAAGTCTTCTCTTTTGCAGCATAGGTCACTTAAAACTACCCCAACAAATAGCACTTACTGAATACAACAGACAAGTCAGTGCCATTGCAAGGGTACTGATAGTAACATTATTTTCAGCTAAAAACAATTGAAATCTCTAGCAGTAATGGACATCACTTACAGACAGAGACAGGAGTAATGTGTTGCATGCTGAAAGATCTAGCTGGTCTGAGGCTAGCTGTTTAACAACAGCCATTTAAGTATGTCCGTGTGCCCCTGGCTCTTCAGTGGTCGTTCACACTTTTGGGTCCTTCTGAGCTCATCAAGTTTTGATTGCTGTGTTAATATCCTTGGAATGACTCATCATATTTTAAAATGGGTTTTCACACTTTTACAGCACAACACAGAAATTTAGCTGTTTACTGCCTTTTCTAAATGTAAACAAAGTACAGCATATATTCTCAAATAGTATTTACAAGAATAAAAATGAGAGGAACGCAAAATCTTTAAGTGGAACAGTACCTACTACTGTCTGAAGTGGGAGTTGAAAAAAGACACAAAGAGGAACAACAATTGATGAACAAACACCAACAAGACTGCCCCAAAGAGATGCACTTATTCTTTGAGAGATTAATGAATGCTTCTCTTTGTAGAAATCCAGAGGAGGATATGGACATAAAGAACAATAAACCAAGGCCACGAAGTCAGTCAGCAAAAAATTACCCCAACTTGATAGCACTTTCTAATCAAGATGGAAAGATAATGCTGAAGTTGGAGCAAATATCAGCTTGTTCTCATTTAAAGAGTAACTAAACCCTAAACCAACTTTTTTTAGTTAATGATCTGTAAGAATGATGCTTTATTAGTGCTGTTCATTGATTTTAGTAATTTTTTTGACATTTGGATATAAAGTGTTTCAATACTGCAATATATGGTGTAAAAACGTCTGAGTGCTGCCCTCTTCAGGTTGAACGGTGGGTACTGCAGTTGAATTTTCCCATTGGATGTTGGGTCCAAAAAATGACTCGTGACGTAAGCAGGTTCAAGCTCACCACGCCCTTGTTACGATCTCACCACACACTTGGTACGAGCTTAGTTCGTCCCCTCTATCTCCGTTGGGATCTGCCCACTTTTCTTGCATTTTTCAAATATTGCCAGTGGGTGGAATCAGGCTCTGACCAGGGGTTTAGTTACGCTTTAAGCATGCATTTTATTGCAAGTAGGTTGTTGGAGCTTGTGTGAAAGAAATACCACAGGAAAGATGTGGGGTCTTGCCTGCAGTTCACTACACAATTAAAACTACCCCAAAGAGAAGCACTTATGAATATTTGACCAATCAATACTGCCATTTGAAGTAATCTTACTGTGTTGCATCTTCTGCTTGAATGAGCATTACTCAAGGAAGTCAGCATGGAGCTCCTGAAAAGTCTTCTCTTTTGCAGCATAGGTCACTTAAAACTACCCCAACAAATAGCACTTACTGAATTCAACAGACAAGTCAGTGCCATTGCAAAGGTACTGATAGTGACCGCTGCTTGAATGAGCATTGCTCATGGAAGTCAGCATGGAGTTCCTGAAATCTTCTCTTTTGCAGCATAGGTCACTTAAAACTACCCCAACAAATAGCACTTACTGAATACAACACAAGTCAGTGCCATTGCAAAGGTACTGATAGTAACAGCTTTGGGGGCTAAAAACGAATGAAATATTTAGCAGCAATGGACTTCACTTACAGACAGAGACAGGAGAAATGTGTTGCTTTCTGGTAGATCTAGCTGGTCTGAGGCTAGCTGTTTAATAACAGCCATTTAAGTATGTCCGTGTGCCCCTGGCTCTTCAGTGATCGTTCACACTTATGGGTCCTTCTGAGCTCATCAAGTTTTGATTGCTGTGTTAATATCCTTGGAACGACTCATCATATTTTAAAATGGGTTTTCACACTTTTACAGCACAACACAGAAATGTAGCTGTTCACTGCCTTTTCTAAATTTAAACAAAGTACAGCATATATTCTCAAATAGTATTTACAAGAATGAAAATGAGAGGAACGCAAAATCTTTAAGTGGAACAGTACCTACTACTGTCTGAAGTGGGAGTTGAAAAAAGACACAAAGAGGAACAACAATTGATGAACAAACACCAACAAGACTGCCCCAAAGAGATGCACTTATTCTTTGAGAGATTAATGAATGCTTCTCTTTGTAGAAATCCAGAGTAGGATATGGACATAAAGAACAATAAACCAAGGCCACGAAGTCAGTCAGCAAAAAATTACCCCAACTTGATAGCACTTTCTTATCAAGATGGAAGGATAATGCTAAAGTTGGAGCAAATATCAGCTTGTTCTCATTTAAGCATGCATTTTATTGCAAGTAGGTTGTTGGAGCTTGTGTGAAAGAAATACCACAGGAAAGATGTGGGGTCTTGCCTGCAGTTCACTACACAATTAAAACTACCCCAAAGAGAAGCACTTATGAATATTTGACCAATCAATGCTGCCATTTGAAGTAATCTTACTGTGTTGTATCCTCTGCTTGAATGAGCATTGCTCAAGGAAGTCAGCATGGAGTTCTTTAAGTCTTCTCTTTTGCAGCATAGGTCACTTAAAACTACCCCAACAAATAGCACTTACTGAATACAACAGACAAGTCAGTGCCATTGCAAAGGTACTGATAGTAACAGCTTTGGGGGCTAAAAACGAATGAAATCTTTAGCAGCAATGGACTTCACTTACAGACAGAGACAGGATAAATGTGTTGCTTTCTGGTAGATCTAGCTGGTCTGAGGCTAGCTGTTTAACAACAGCCATTTAAGTATATCCGTGTGCCCCTGGCTCTTCAGTGGTCGTTCACACTTTTGGGTCCTTCTGAGCTCATCAAGTTTTGATTGCTGTGTTAATATCCTTGGAATGACTCATCATATTTTAAAATCGGTTTTCACACTTTTACAGCACAACACGGAAATTTAGCTGTATACTGCCTTTTCTAAATTTAAACAAAGTACAGCATATATTCTCAAATAGTATTTACAAGAATGAAAATGAGAGGAACGCAAAATCTTTAAGTGGAACAGTACCTACTACTGTCTGAAGTGGGAGTTGAAAAAAGACACAAAGAGGAACAACAATTGATGAACAAACACCAACAAGACTGCCCCAAAGAGATGCACTTATTCTTTGAGAGATTAATGAATGCTTCTCTTTGTAGACATCCAGAGGAGGATATGGACATAAAGAACAATAAACCAAGGCCACGAAGTCAGTCAGTAAAAAATTACCCCAACTTGATAGCACTTTCTAATCAAGAAGGAAGGATAATGCTAAAGTTGGAGCAAATATCAGCTTGTTTTCATTTAAGCATGCATTTTATTGCAAGTAGGTTGTTGGAGCTTGTGTGAAAGAAATACCACAGGAAAGATGTGGGGTCTTGCCTGCAGTTCACTACACAATTAAAACTACCCCAAAGAGAAGCACTTATGAATATTTGACCAATCAATGCTGCCATTTGAAGTAATCTTACTGTGTTGTATCCTCTGCTTGAATGAGCATTGCTCAAGGAAGTCAGCATGGAGCTCCTGAAAAGTCTTCTCATTAGCAGCATAGGTCACATAAAACTACCCCAACAAATAGCACTTACTGAATACAAAAGACAAGTCAGTGCCATTGCAAAGGTACTGATAGTGACCGCTGCTTGAATGAGCATTGCTCAAATAAGTCAGCATGGAGTTCCCGAAAGGTCTTCTCTTTTGCAGCATAGGTCACTTAAAACTACCCCAACAAATAGCACTTACTGATTAGAACACAAGTCAGTGCCATTGCAAAGGTACTGATAGTAACAGCTTTGGGGGCTAAAAACGAATGAATTCTTTAGCAGCAATGGACTTCACTTACAGACAGAGACAGGATAAATGTGTTGCTTTCTGGTAGATCTAGCTGGTCTGAGGCTAGCTGTTTAACAACAGCCATTTAAGTATGACCGTGTGCCCCTGGCTCTTCAGTGGTCGTTCACACTTTTGGGTCCTTCTGAGCTCATCAAGTTTTGATTGCTGTGTTAATATCCTTGGAATGACTCATATTTTAAAATGGGTTTTCACACTTTTACAGCACAACACAGAAATTTAGCTGTTTACTGCCTTTTCTAAATTTAAACAAAGTACAGCATATATTCTCAAATAGTATTTACAAGAATAAAAATGAGAGGAACGCAAAATCTTTAAGTGGAACAGTACCTACTACTGTCTGAAGTGGGAGTTGAAAAAAGACACAAAGAGGAACAACAATTGATGAACAAACACCAACAAGACTGCCCCAAAGAGATGCACTTATTCTTTGAGAGATTAATGAATGCTTCTCTTTGTAGAAATCCAGAGGAGGATATGGACATAAAGAACAATAAACCAAGGCCACGAAGTCAGTCAGCAAAAAAATACCCCAACTTGATAGCACTTTCTAATCAAGATGGAAAGATAATGCTGAAGTTGGAGCAAATATCAGCTTGTTCTCATTTAAAGAGTAACTAAACCCTAAACCAACTTTTTTTAGTTAATGATCTGTAAGAATGATGCTTTATTAGTGCTGTTCATTGATTTTAGTAATTTTTTTGACATTTGGATTTAAAGTGTTTCAATACTGCAATATATGGTGTAAAAACGTCTGAGTGCTGCCCTCTTCAGGTTGAACGGTGGGTACTGCAGTTGAATTTTCCCATTGGATGTTGGGTCCAAAAAATGACTCGTGACGTAAGCAGGTTCAAGCTCACCACGCCCTTGTTACGATCTCACCACACACTTGGTACGAGCTTAGTTCGTCCCCTCTATCTCCGTTGGGATCTGCCCACTTTTCTTGCATTTTTCAAATATTGCCAGTGGGTGGAATCAGGCTCTGACCAGGGGTTTAGTTACGCTTTAAGCATGCATTTTATTGCAAGTAGGTTGTTGGAGCTTGTGTGAAAGAAATACCACAGGAAAGATGTGGGGTCTTGCCTGCAGTTCACTACACAATTAAAACTACCCCAAAGAGAAGCACTTATGAATATTTGACCAATCAATACTGCCATTTGAAGTAATCTTACTGTGTTGCATCTTCTGCTTGAATGAGCATTACTCAAGGAAGTCAGCATGGAGCTCCTGAAAAGTCTTCTCTTTTGCAGCATAGGTCACTTAAAACTACCCCAACAAATAGCACTTACTGAATTCAACAGACAAGTCAGTGCCATTGCAAAGGTACTGATAGTGACCGCTGCTTGAATGAGCGTTGCTCAAGGAAGTCAGCATGGAGTTCCTGAAATCTTCTCTTTTGCAGCATAGGTCACTTAAAACTACCCCAACAAATAGCACTTACTGAATACAACACAAGTCAGTGCCATTGCAAAGGTACTGATAGTAACAGCTTTGGGGGCTAAAAACGAATGAAATATTTAGCAGCAATGGACTTCACTTACAGACAGAGACAGGAGAAATGTGTTGCTTTCTGGTAGATCTAGCTGGTCTGAGGCTAGCTGTTTAATAACAGCCATTTAAGTATGTCCGTGTGCCCCTGGCTCTTCAGTGATCGTTCACACTTATGGGTCCTTCTGAGCTCATCAAGTTTTGATTGCTGTGTTAATATCCTTGGAACGACTCATCATATTTTAAAATGGGTTTTCACACTTTTACAGCACAACACAGAAATTTAGCTGTTCACTGCCTTTTCTAAATTTAAACAAAGTACAGCATATATTCTCAAATAGTATTTACAAGAATGAAAATGAGAGGAACGCAAAATCTTTAAGTGGAACAATACCTACTACTGTCTGAAGTGGGAGTTGAAAAAAGACATAAAGAGGAACAACAATTGATGAAGAAACACCAACAAGACATCCCCAAAGAGATGCACTTTTTCTTTGGGAGATTAATGAATGCTTCTCTTTGTAGAAATCCAGAGTAGGATATGGACATAAAGAACAATAAACCAAGGCCACGAAGTCAGTCAGCAAAAAATTACCCCAACTTGATAGCACTTTCTTATCAAGATGGAAGGATAATGCTAAAGTTGGAGCAAATATCAGCTTGTTCTCATTTAAGCATGCATTTTATTGCAAGTAGGGTGTTGGAGCTCGTGTGAAAGAAATACCACAGGAAAGATGTGGGGTCTTGCCTGCAGTTCACTACACAATTAAAACTACCCCAAAGAGAAGCACTTATGAATATTTGACCAATCAATGCTGCCATTTGAAGTAATCTTACTGTGTTTTATCCTCTGATTGAATGAGCATTGCTCGAATAAGTCAGCATGGAGTTCCCGAAAGGTCTTCTCATTAGCAGCATAGGTCACATAAAACTACCCCAACAAATAGCACTTACTGAATACAACAGACAAGTCAGTGCCATTGCAAAGGTACTGATAGTAACCGCTGCTTGAATGAGCATTGCTCAAAGGAAGTCAGCATGGAGTTCTTTAAGTCTTCTCTTTTGCAGCATAGGTCACTTAAAACTACCCCAACAAATAGCACTTACTGAATACAACAGACAAGTCAGTGCAATTGCAAGGGTACTGATAGTAACATTATTTTCATCTAAAAACAATTGAAATCTCTAGCAGTAATGGACATCACTGGACAGATACAGGAGTAATGTGTTGCATGCTGAAAGATCTAGCTGGTCTGAGGCTAGCTGTTTAACAACAGCCATTTAAGTATGTCCGTATGCCCCTGGCTCTTCAGTGATCGTTCACACTTATGGGTCCTTCTGAGCTCATCAAGTTTTGATTGCTGTGTTAATATCCTTGGAACGACTCATCATATTTTAAAATGGGTTTTCACACTTTTACAGCACAACACAGAAATTTAGCTGTTCACTGCCTTTTCTAAATTTAAACAAAGTACAGCATATATTCTCAAATAGTATTTACAAGAATGAAAATGAGAGGAACGCAAAATCTTTAAGTGGAACAATACCTACTACTGTCTGAAGTGGGAGTTGAAAAAAGACACAAAGAGGAACAACAATTGATGAAGAAACACCAACAAGACATCCCCAAAGAGATGCACTTTTTCTTTGGGAGATTAATGAATGCTTCTCTTTGTAGAAATCCAGAGGAGGATATGGACATAAAGAACAATAAACCAAGGCCACGAAGTCAGTCAGCAAAAAATTACCCCAACTTGATAACACTTTCTTATCAAGATGGAAGGATAATGCTAAAGTTGGAGCAAATATCAGCTTGTTCTCATTTAAGCATGCATTTTATTGCAAGTAGGGTGTTGGAGCTCGTGTGAAAGAAATACCACAGGAAAGATGTGGGGTCTTGCCTGCAGTTCACTACACAATTAAAACTACCCCAAAGAGAAGCACTTATGAATATTTGACCAATCAATGCTGCCATTTGAAGTAATCTTACTGTGTTTTATCCTCTGATTGAATGAGCATTGCTCGAATAAGTCAGCATGGAGTTCCCGAAAGGTCTTCTCATTAGCAGCATAGGTCACATAAAACTACCCCAACAAATAGCACTTACTGAATACAACAGACAAGTCAGTGCCATTGCAAAGGTACTGATAGTAACCGCTGCTTGAATGAGCATTGCTCAAGGAAGTCAGCATGGAGTTCTTTAAGTCTTCTCTTTTGCAGCATAGGTCACTTAAAACTACCCCAACAAATAGCACTTACTGAATACAACAGACAAGTCAGTGCAATTGCAAGGGTACTGATAGTAACATTATTTTCATCTAAAAACAATTGAAATCTCTAGCAGTAATGGACATCACTGGACAGATACAGGAGTAATGTGTTGCATGCTGAAAGATCTAGCTGGTCTGAGGCTAGCTGTTTAACAACAGCCATTTAAGTATGTCTGAAGTGGGAGTTGAAAAAAGACACAAAGAGGAACAACAATTGATGAAGAAACACCAACAAGACATCCCCAAAGAGATGCACTTTTTCTTTGGGAGATTAATGAATGCTTCTCTTTGTAGAAATCCAGAGGAGGATATGGACATAAAGAACAATAAACCAAGGCCACGAAGTCAGTCAGCAAAAAATTACCCCAACTTGATAACACTTTCTTATCAAGATGGAAGGATAATGCTAAAGTTGGAGCAAATATCAGCTTGTTCTCATTTAAGCATGCATTTTATTGCAAGTAGGGTGTTGGAGCTCGTGTGAAAGAAATACCACAGGAAAGATGTGGGGTCTTGCCTGCAGTTCACTACACAATTAAAACTACCCCAAAGAGAAGCACTTATGAATATTTGACCAATCAATGCTGCCATTTGAAGTAATCTTACTGTGTTTTATCCTCTGATTGAATGAGCATTGCTCGAATAAGTCAGCATGGAGTTCCCGAAAGGTCTTCTCATTAGCAGCATAGGTCACATAAAACTACCCCAACAAATAGCACTTACTGAATACAACAGACAAGTCAGTGCCATTGCAAAGGTACTGATAGTAACCGCTGCTTGAATGAGCATTGCTCAAGGAAGTCAGCATGGAGTTCTTTAAGTCTTCTCTTTTGCAGCATAGGTCACTTAAAACTACCCCAACAAATAGCACTTACTGAATACAACAGACAAGTCAGTGCCATTGCAAGGGTACTGATAGTAACATTATTTTCAGCTAAAAACAATTGAAATCTCTAGCAGTAATGGACATCACTTACAGACAGAGACAGGAGTAATGTGTTGCATGCTGAAAGATCTAGCTGGTCTGAGGCTAGCTGTTTAACAACAGCCATTTAAGTATGTCCGTGTGCCCCTGGCTCTTCAGTGGTCGTTCACACTTTTGGGTCCTTCTGAGCTCATCAAGTTTTGATTGCTGTGTTAATATCCTTGGAATGACTCATCATATTTTAAAATCGGTTTTCACACTTTTACAGCACAACGTGGAAATTTAGCTGTTTACTGCCTTTTCTAAATTTAAACAAAGTACAGCATATATTCTCAAATAGTATTCACAAGAATGAAAATGAGAGGAACGCAAAATCTTTAAGTGGAACAGTACCTACTACTGTCTGAAGTGGGAGTTGAAAAAAGACACAAAGAGGAACAACAATTGATGAACAAACACCAACAAGACTGCCCCAAAGAGATGCACTTATTCTTTGAGAGATTAATGAATGCTTCTCTTTGTAGAAATCCAGAGGAGGATATGGACATAAAGAACAATAAACCAAGGCCACGAAGTCAGTCAGCAAAAAATTACCCCAACTTGATAGCACTTTCTAATCAAGATGGAAAGATAATGCTTAAGTTGGAGCAAATATCAGCTTGTTCTCATTTAAGCATGCATTTTATTGCAAGTAGGTTGTTGGAGCTTGTGTGAAAGAAATACCACAGGAAAGATGTGGGGTCTTGCCTGCAGTTCACTACACAATTAAAACTACCCCAAAGAGAAGCACTTATGAATATTTGACCAATCAATGCTGCCATTTGAAGTAATCTTACTGTGTTGTATCCTCTGCTTGAATGAGCATTACTCAAGGAAGTCAGCATGGAGCTCCTGAAAAGTCTTCTCTTTTGCAGCATAGGTCACTTAAAACTACCCCAACAAATAGCACTTACTGAATACAACAGACAAGTCAGTGCCATTGCAAAGGTACTGATAGTGACCGCTGCTTGAATGAGCATTGCTCAAGGAAGTCAGCATGGAGTTCCTGAAGTCTTCTCTTTTGCAGCATGGGTCACTTAAAACTACCCCAACAAATAGCACTTACTGAATACAACACAAGTCAGTGCCATTGCAAAGGTACTGATAGTAACAGCTTTGGGGGCTAAAAACGAATGAAATATTTAGCAGCAATGGACTTCACTTACAGACAGAGACAGGAGAAATGTGCTGCTTTCTGGTAGATCTAGCTGGTCTGAGGCTAGCTGTTTAACAACAGCCATTTAAGTATGTCCGTGTGCCCCTGGCTCTTCAGTGATCGTTCACACTTATGGGTCCTTCTGAGCTCATCAAGTTTTGATTGCTGTGTTAATATACTTGGAACGACTCATCATATTTTGAAATGGGTTTTCACACTTTTACAGCACAACACGGAAATTTAGCTGTTCACTGCCTTTTCTAAATTTAAACAAAGTACAGCATATATTCTCAAACAGTATTTACAAGAATGAAAATGAGAGGAACGCAAAATCTTTAAGTGGAACAGTACCTACTACTGTCTGAAGTGGGAGTTGAAAAAAGACACAAAGAGGAACAACAATTGATGAACAAACACCAACAAGACTGCCCCAAAGAGATGCACTTATTCTTTGAGAGATTAATGAATGCTTCTCTTTGTAGACATCCAGAGGAGGATATGGACATAAAGAACAATAAACCAAGGCCACGAAGTCAGTCAGCAAAAAATTACCCCAACTTGATAGCACTTTCTAATCAAGATGGAAGGATAATGCTAAAGTTTGAGCAAATATCAGCTTGTTCTCATTTAAGCATGCATTTTATTGCAAGTAGGTTGTTGGAGCTCGTGTGAAAGAAATACCACAGGAAAGATGTGGGGTCTTGCCTGCAGTTCACTACGCAATTAAAACTACCCCAAAGAGAAGCACTTATGAATATTTGACCAATCAATGCTGCCATTTGAAGTAATCTTACTGTGTTGTATCCTCTGCTTGAATGAGCATTGCTCAAGGAAGTCAGCATGGAGCTCCTGAAAAGTCTTCTCTTTTGCAGCATAGGTCACTTAAAACTAACCCAACAAATAGCACTTACTGAATACAACAGACAAGTCAGTGCCATTGCAAAGGTACTGATAGTAACAGCTTTGGGGGCTAAAAACGAATGAAATCTTTAGCAGCAATGGACTTCACTTACAGACAGAGACAGGATAAATGTGTTGCTTTCTGGTAGATCTAGCTGGTCTGAGGCTAGCTGTTTAACAACAGCCATTTAAGTATGTCCGTGTGCCCCTGGCTCTTCAGTGGTCGTTCACACTTTTGGGTCCTTCTGAGCTCATCAAGTTTTGATTGCTGTGTTAATATCCTTGGAATGACTCATCATATTTTAAAATCGGTTTTCACACTTTTACAGCACAACACGGAAATTTAGCTGTTTACTGCCTTTTCTAAATTTAAACAAAGTACAGCATATATTCTCAAATAGTATTTACAAGAATGAAAATGAGAGGAACGCAAAATCTTTAAGTGGAACAGTACCTACTACTGTCTGAAGTGGGAGTTGAAAAAAGACACAAAGAGGAACAACAATTGATGAACAAACACCAACAAGACTGCCCCAAAGAGATGCACTTATTCTTTGAGAGATTAATGAATGCTTCTCTTTGTAGAAATCCAGAGGAGGATATGGACATAAAGAACAATAAACCAAGGCCACGAAGTCAGTCAGCAAAAAATTACCCCAACTTGATAACACTTTCTTATCAAGATGGAAGGATAATGCTAAAGTTGGAGCAAATATCAGCTTGTTCTCATTTAAGCATGCATTTTATTGCAAGTAGGGTGTTGGAGCTCGTGTGAAAGAAATACCACAGGAAAGATGTGGGGTCTTGCCTGCAGTTCACTACACAATTAAAACTACCCCAAAGAGAAGCACTTATGAATATTTGACCAATCAATGCTGCCATTTGAAGTAATCTTACTGTGTTTTATCCTCTGATTGAATGAGCATTGCTCGAATAAGTCAGCATGGAGTTCCCGAAAGGTCTTCTCATTAGCAGCATAGGTCACATAAAACTACCCCAACAAATAGCACTTACTGAATACAACAGACAAGTCAGTGCCATTGCAAAGGTACTGATAGTAACCGCTGCTTGAATGAGCATTGCTCAAGGAAGTCAGCATGGAGTTCTTTAAGTCTTCTCTTTTGCAGCATAGGTCACTTAAAACTACCCCAACAAATAGCACTTACTGAATACAACAGACAAGTCAGTGCAATTGCAAGGGTACTGATAGTAACATTATTTTCATCTAAAAACAATTGAAATCTCTAGCAGTAATGGACATCACTGGACAGATACAGGAGTAATGTGTTGCATGCTGAAAGATCTAGCTGGTCTGAGGCTAGCTGTTTAACAACAGCCATTTAAGTATGTCTGAAGTGGGAGTTGAAAAAAGACACAAAGAGGAACAACAATTGATGAAGAAACACCAACAAGACATCCCCAAAGAGATGCACTTTTTCTTTGGGAGATTAATGAATGCTTCTCTTTGTAGAAATCCAGAGGAGGATATGGACATAAAGAACAATAAACCAAGGCCACGAAGTCAGTCAGCAAAAAATTACCCCAACTTGATAGCACTTTCTTATCAAGATGGAAGGATAATGCTAAAGTTGGAGCAAATATCAGCTTGTTCTCATTTAAGCATGCATTTTATTGCAAGTAGGGTGTTGGAGCTCGTGTGAAAGAAATACCACAGGAAAGATGTGGGGTCTTGCCTGCAGTTCACTACACAATTAAAACTACCCCAAAGAGAAGCACTTATGAATATTTGACCAATCAATGCTGCCATTTGAAGTAATCTTACTGTGTTTTATCCTCTGATTGAATGAGCATTGCTCGAATAAGTCAGCATGGAGTTCCCGAAAGGTCTTCTCATTAGCAGCATAGGTCACATAAAACTACCCCAACAAATAGCACTTACTGAATACAACAGACAAGTCAGTGCCATTGCAAAGGTACTGATAGTAACCGCTGCTTGAATGAGCATTGCTCAAGGAAGTCAGCATGGAGTTCTTTAAGTCTTCTCTTTTGCAGCATAGGTCACTTAAAACTACCCCAACAAATAGCACTTACTGAATACAACAGACAAGTCAGTGCCATTGCAAGGGTACTGATAGTAACATTATTTTCAGCTAAAAACAATTGAAATCTCTAGCAGTAATGGACATCACTTACAGACAGAGACAGGAGTAATGTGTTGCATGCTGAAAGATCTAGCTGGTCTGAGGCTAGCTGTTTAACAACAGCCATTTAAGTATGTCCGTGTGCCCCTGGCTCTTCAGTGGTCGTTCACACTTTTGGGTCCTTCTGAGCTCATCAAGTTTTGATTGCTGTGTTAATATCCTTGGAATGACTCATCATATTTTAAAATCGGTTTTCACACTTTTACAGCACAACGTGGAAATTTAGCTGTTTACTGCCTTTTCTAAATTTAAACAAAGTACAGCATATATTCTCAAATAGTATTCACAAGAATGAAAATGAGAGGAACGCAAAATCTTTAAGTGGAACAGTACCTACTACTGTCTGAAGTGGGAGTTGAAAAAAGACACAAAGAGGAACAACAATTGATGAACAAACACCAACAAGACTGCCCCAAAGAGATGCACTTATTCTTTGAGAGATTAATGAATGCTTCTCTTTGTAGAAATCCAGAGGAGGATATGGACATAAAGAACAATAAACCAAGGCCACGAAGTCAGTCAGCAAAAAATTACCCCAACTTGATAGCACTTTCTAATCAAGATGGAAAGATAATGCTTAAGTTGGAGCAAATATCAGCTTGTTCTCATTTAAGCATGCATTTTATTGCAAGTAGGTTGTTGGAGCTTGTGTGAAAGAAATACCACAGGAAAGATGTGGGGTCTTGCCTGCAGTTCACTACACAATTAAAACTACCCCAAAGAGAAGCACTTATGAATATTTGACCAATCAATGCTGCCATTTGAAGTAATCTTACTGTGTTGTATCCTCTGCTTGAATGAGCATTACTCAAGGAAGTCAGCATGGAGCTCCTGAAAAGTCTTCTCTTTTGCAGCATAGGTCACTTAAAACTACCCCAACAAATAGCACTTACTGAATACAACAGACAAGTCAGTGCCATTGCAAAGGTACTGATAGTGACCGCTGCTTGAATGAGCATTGCTCAAGGAAGTCAGCATGGAGTTCCTGAAGTCTTCTCTTTTGCAGCATGGGTCACTTAAAACTACCCCAACAAATAGCACTTACTGAATACAACACAAGTCAGTGCCATTGCAAAGGTACTGATAGTAACAGCTTTGGGGGCTAAAAACGAATGAAATATTTAGCAGCAATGGACTTCACTTACAGACAGAGACAGGAGAAATGTGCTGCTTTCTGGTAGATCTAGCTGGTCTGAGGCTAGCTGTTTAACAACAGCCATTTAAGTATGTCCGTGTGCCCCTGGCTCTTCAGTGATCGTTCACACTTATGGGTCCTTCTGAGCTCATCAAGTTTTGATTGCTGTGTTAATATACTTGGAACGACTCATCATATTTTGAAATGGGTTTTCACACTTTTACAGCACAACACGGAAATTTAGCTGTTCACTGCCTTTTCTAAATTTAAACAAAGTACAGCATATATTCTCAAACAGTATTTACAAGAATGAAAATGAGAGGAACGCAAAATCTTTAAGTGGAACAGTACCTACTACTGTCTGAAGTGGGAGTTGAAAAAAGACACAAAGAGGAACAACAATTGATGAACAAACACCAACAAGACTGCCCCAAAGAGATGCACTTATTCTTTGAGAGATTAATGAATGCTTCTCTTTGTAGACATCCAGAGGAGGATATGGACATAAAGAACAATAAACCAAGGCCACGAAGTCAGTCAGCAAAAAATTACCCCAACTTGATAGCACTTTCTAATCAAGATGGAAGGATAATGCTAAAGTTTGAGCAAATATCAGCTTGTTCTCATTTAAGCATGCATTTTATTGCAAGTAGGTTGTTGGAGCTCGTGTGAAAGAAATACCACAGGAAAGATGTGGGGTCTTGCCTGCAGTTCACTACGCAATTAAAACTACCCCAAAGAGAAGCACTTATGAATATTTGACCAATCAATGCTGCCATTTGAAGTAATCTTACTGTGTTGTATCCTCTGCTTGAATGAGCATTGCTCAAGGAAGTCAGCATGGAGCTCCTGAAAAGTCTTCTCTTTTGCAGCATAGGTCACTTAAAACTAACCCAACAAATAGCACTTACTGAATACAACAGACAAGTCAGTGCCATTGCAAAGGTACTGATAGTAACAGCTTTGGGGGCTAAAAACGAATGAAATCTTTAGCAGCAATGGACTTCACTTACAGACAGAGACAGGATAAATGTGTTGCTTTCTGGTAGATCTAGCTGGTCTGAGGCTAGCTGTTTAACAACAGCCATTTAAGTATGTCCGTGTGCCCCTGGCTCTTCAGTGGTCGTTCACACTTTTGGGTCCTTCTGAGCTCATCAAGTTTTGATTGCTGTGTTAATATCCTTGGAATGACTCATCATATTTTAAAATCGGTTTTCACACTTTTACAGCACAACACGGAAATTTAGCTGTTTACTGCCTTTTCTAAATTTAAACAAAGTACAGCATATATTCTCAAATAGTATTTACAAGAATGAAAATGAGAGGAACGCAAAATCTTTAAGTGGAACAGTACCTACTACTGTCTGAAGTGGGAGTTGAAAAAAGACACAAAGAGGAACAACAATTGATGAACAAACACCAACAAGACTGCCCCAAAGAGATGCACTTATTCTTTGAGAGATTAATGAATGCTTCTCTTTGTAGAAATCCAGAGGAGGATATGGACATAAAGAACAATAAACCAAGGCCACGAAGTCAGTCAGCAAAAAATTACCCCAACTTGATAACACTTTCTTATCAAGATGGAAGGATAATGCTAAAGTTGGAGCAAATATCAGCTTGTTCTCATTTAAGCATGCATTTTATTGCAAGTAGGGTGTTGGAGCTCGTGTGAAAGAAATACCACAGGAAAGATGTGGGGTCTTGCCTGCAGTTCACTACACAATTAAAACTACCCCAAAGAGAAGCACTTATGAATATTTGACCAATCAATGCTGCCATTTGAAGTAATCTTACTGTGTTTTATCCTCTGATTGAATGAGCATTGCTCGAATAAGTCAGCATGGAGTTCCCGAAAGGTCTTCTCATTAGCAGCATAGGTCACATAAAACTACCCCAACAAATAGCACTTACTGAATACAACAGACAAGTCAGTGCCATTGCAAAGGTACTGATAGTAACCGCTGCTTGAATGAGCATTGCTCAAGGAAGTCAGCATGGAGTTCTTTAAGTCTTCTCTTTTGCAGCATAGGTCACTTAAAACTACCCCAACAAATAGCACTTACTGAATACAACAGACAAGTCAGTGCAATTGCAAGGGTACTGATAGTAACATTATTTTCATCTAAAAACAATTGAAATCTCTAGCAGTAATGGACATCACTGGACAGATACAGGAGTAATGTGTTGCATGCTGAAAGATCTAGCTGGTCTGAGGCTAGCTGTTTAACAACAGCCATTTAAGTATGTCTGAAGTGGGAGTTGAAAAAAGACACAAAGAGGAACAACAATTGATGAAGAAACACCAACAAGACATCCCCAAAGAGATGCACTTTTTCTTTGGGAGATTAATGAATGCTTCTCTTTGTAGAAATCCAGAGGAGGATATGGACATAAAGAACAATAAACCAAGGCCACGAAGTCAGTCAGCAAAAAATTACCCCAACTTGATAGCACTTTCTTATCAAGATGGAAGGATAATGCTAAAGTTGGAGCAAATATCAGCTTGTTCTCATTTAAGCATGCATTTTATTGCAAGTAGGGTGTTGGAGCTCGTGTGAAAGAAATACCACAGGAAAGATGTGGGGTCTTGCCTGCAGTTCACTACACAATTAAAACTACCCCAAAGAGAAGCACTTATGAATATTTGACCAATCAATGCTGCCATTTGAAGTAATCTTACTGTGTTTTATCCTCTGATTGAATGAGCATTGCTCGAATAAGTCAGCATGGAGTTCCCGAAAGGTCTTCTCATTAGCAGCATAGGTCACATAAAACTACCCCAACAAATAGCACTTACTGAATACAACAGACAAGTCAGTGCCATTGCAAAGGTACTGATAGTAACCGCTGCTTGAATGAGCATTGCTCAAGGAAGTCAGCATGGAGTTCTTTAAGTCTTCTCTTTTGCAGCATAGGTCACTTAAAACTACCCCAACAAATAGCACTTACTGAATACAACAGACAAGTCAGTGCCATTGCAAGGGTACTGATAGTAACATTATTTTCAGCTAAAAACAATTGAAATCTCTAGCAGTAATGGACATCACTTACAGACAGAGACAGGAGTAATGTGTTGCATGCTGAAAGATCTAGCTGGTCTGAGGCTAGCTGTTTAACAACAGCCATTTAAGTATGTCCGTGTGCCCCTGGCTCTTCAGTGGTCGTTCACACTTTTGGGTCCTTCTGAGCTCATCAAGTTTTGATTGCTGTGTTAATATCCTTGGAATGACTCATCATATTTTAAAATCGGTTTTCACACTTTTACAGCACAACGTGGAAATTTAGCTGTTTACTGCCTTTTCTAAATTTAAACAAAGTACAGCATATATTCTCAAATAGTATTCACAAGAATGAAAATGAGAGGAACGCAAAATCTTTAAGTGGAACAGTACCTACTACTGTCTGAAGTGGGAGTTGAAAAAAGACACAAAGAGGAACAACAATTGATGAACAAACACCAACAAGACTGCCCCAAAGAGATGCACTTATTCTTTGAGAGATTAATGAATGCTTCTCTTTGTAGAAATCCAGAGGAGGATATGGACATAAAGAACAATAAACCAAGGCCACGAAGTCAGTCAGCAAAAAATTACCCCAACTTGATAGCACTTTCTAATCAAGATGGAAAGATAATGCTTAAGTTGGAGCAAATATCAGCTTGTTCTCATTTAAGCATGCATTTTATTGCAAGTAGGTTGTTGGAGCTTGTGTGAAAGAAATACCACAGGAAAGATGTGGGGTCTTGCCTGCAGTTCACTACACAATTAAAACTACCCCAAAGAGAAGCACTTATGAATATTTGACCAATCAATGCTGCCATTTGAAGTAATCTTACTGTGTTGTATCCTCTGCTTGAATGAGCATTACTCAAGGAAGTCAGCATGGAGCTCCTGAAAAGTCTTCTCTTTTGCAGCATAGGTCACTTAAAACTACCCCAACAAATAGCACTTACTGAATACAACAGACAAGTCAGTGCCATTGCAAAGGTACTGATAGTGACCGCTGCTTGAATGAGCATTGCTCAAGGAAGTCAGCATGGAGTTCCTGAAGTCTTCTCTTTTGCAGCATGGGTCACTTAAAACTACCCCAACAAATAGCACTTACTGAATACAACACAAGTCAGTGCCATTGCAAAGGTACTGATAGTAACAGCTTTGGGGGCTAAAAACGAATGAAATATTTAGCAGCAATGGACTTCACTTACAGACAGAGACAGGAGAAATGTGCTGCTTTCTGGTAGATCTAGCTGGTCTGAGGCTAGCTGTTTAACAACAGCCATTTAAGTATGTCCGTGTGCCCCTGGCTCTTCAGTGATCGTTCACACTTATGGGTCCTTCTGAGCTCATCAAGTTTTGATTGCTGTGTTAATATACTTGGAACGACTCATCATATTTTGAAATGGGTTTTCACACTTTTACAGCACAACACGGAAATTTAGCTGTTCACTGCCTTTTCTAAATTTAAACAAAGTACAGCATATATTCTCAAACAGTATTTACAAGAATGAAAATGAGAGGAACGCAAAATCTTTAAGTGGAACAGTACCTACTACTGTCTGAAGTGGGAGTTGAAAAAAGACACAAAGAGGAACAACAATTGATGAACAAACACCAACAAGACTGCCCCAAAGAGATGCACTTATTCTTTGAGAGATTAATGAATGCTTCTCTTTGTAGACATCCAGAGGAGGATATGGACATAAAGAACAATAAACCAAGGCCACGAAGTCAGTCAGCAAAAAATTACCCCAACTTGATAGCACTTTCTAATCAAGATGGAAGGATAATGCTAAAGTTTGAGCAAATATCAGCTTGTTCTCATTTAAGCATGCATTTTATTGCAAGTAGGTTGTTGGAGCTCGTGTGAAAGAAATACCACAGGAAAGATGTGGGGTCTTGCCTGCAGTTCACTACACAATTAAAACTACCCCAAAGAGAAGCACTTATGAATATTTGACCAATCAATGCTGCCATTTGAAGTAATCTTACTGTGTTGTATCCTCTGCTTGAATGAGCATTGCTCAAGGAAGTCAGCATGGAGCTCCTGAAAAGTCTTCTCTTTTGCAGCATAGGTCACTTAAAACTAACCCAACAAATAGCACTTACTGAATACAACAGACAAGTCAGTGCCATTGCAAAGGTACTGATAGTAACAGCTTTGGGGGCTAAAAACGAATGAAATCTTTAGCAGCAATGGACTTCACTTACAGACAGAGACAGGATAAATGTGTTGCTTTCTGGTAGATCTAGCTGGTCTGAGGCTAGCTGTTTAACAACAGCCATTTAAGTATGTCCGTGTGCCCCTGGCTCTTCAGTGGTCGTTCACACTTTTGGGTCCTTCTGAGCTCATCAAGTTTTGATTGCTGTGTTAATATCCTTGGAATGACTCATCATATTTTAAAATCGGTTTTCACACTTTTACAGCACAACACGGAAATTTAGCTGTTTACTGCCTTTTCTAAATTTAAACAAAGTACAGCATATATTCTCAAATAGTATTTACAAGAATGAAAATGAGAGGAACGCAAAATCTTTAAGTGGAACAGTACCTACTACTGTCTGAAGTGGGAGTTGAAAAAAGACACAAAGAGGAACAACAATTGATGAACAAACACCAACAAGACTGCCCCAAAGAGATGCACTTATTCTTTGAGAGATTAATGAATGCTTCTCTTTGTAGAAATCCAGAGGAGGATATGGACATAAAGAACAATAAACCAAGGCCACGAAGTCAGTCAGCAAAAAATTACCCCAACTTGATAACACTTTCTTATCAAGATGGAAGGATAATGCTAAAGTTGGAGCAAATATCAGCTTGTTCTCATTTAAGCATGCATTTTATTGCAAGTAGGGTGTTGGAGCTCGTGTGAAAGAAATACCACAGGAAAGATGTGGGGTCTTGCCTGCAGTTCACTACACAATTAAAACTACCCCAAAGAGAAGCACTTATGAATATTTGACCAATCAATGCTGCCATTTGAAGTAATCTTACTGTGTTTTATCCTCTGATTGAATGAGCATTGCTCGAATAAGTCAGCATGGAGTTCCCGAAAGGTCTTCTCATTAGCAGCATAGGTCACATAAAACTACCCCAACAAATAGCACTTACTGAATATAACAGACAAGTCAGTGCCATTGCAAAGGTACTGATAGTAACCGCTGCTTGAATGAGCATTGCTCAAGGAAGTCAGCATGGAGTTCTTTAAGTCTTCTCTTTTGCAGCATAGGTCACTTAAAACTACCCCAACAAATAGCACTTACTGAATACAACAGACAAGTCAGTGCAATTGCAAGGGTACTGATAGTAACATTATTTTCATCTAAAAACAATTGAAATCTCTAGCAGTAATGGACATCACTGGACAGATACAGGAGTAATGTGTTGCATGCTGAAAGATCTAGCTGGTCTGAGGCTAGCTGTTTAACAACAGCCATTTAAGTATGTCTGAAGTGGGAGTTGAAAAAAGACACAAAGAGGAACAACAATTGATGAAGAAACACCAACAAGACATCCCCAAAGAGATGCACTTTTTCTTTGGGAGATTAATGAATGCTTCTCTTTGTAGAAATCCAGAGGAGGATATGGACATAAAGAACAATAAACCAAGGCCACGAAGTCAGTCAGCAAAAAATTACCCCAACTTGATAGCACTTTCTTATCAAGATGGAAGGATAATGCTAAAGTTGGAGCAAATATCAGCTTGTTCTCATTTAAGCATGCATTTTATTGCAAGTAGGGTGTTGGAGCTCGTGTGAAAGAAATACCACAGGAAAGATGTGGGGTCTTGCCTGCAGTTCACTACACAATTAAAACTACCCCAAAGAGAAGCACTTATGAATATTTGACCAATCAATGCTGCCATTTGAAGTAATCTTACTGTGTTTTATCCTCTGATTGAATGAGCATTGCTCGAATAAGTCAGCATGGAGTTCCCGAAAGGTCTTCTCATTAGCAGCATAGGTCACATAAAACTACCCCAACAAATAGCACTTACTGAATACAACAGACAAGTCAGTGCCATTGCAAAGGTACTGATAGTAACCGCTGCTTGAATGAGCATTGCTCAAGGAAGTCAGCATGGAGTTCTTTAAGTCTTCTCTTTTGCAGCATAGGTCACTTAAAACTACCCCAACAAATAGCACTTACTGAATACAACAGACAAGTCAGTGCCATTGCAAGGGTACTGATAGTAACATTATTTTCAGCTAAAAACAATTGAAATCTCTAGCAGTAATGGACATCACTTACAGACAGAGACAGGAGTAATGTGTTGCATGCTGAAAGATCTAGCTGGTCTGAGGCTAGCTGTTTAACAACAGCCATTTAAGTATGTCCGTGTGCCCCTGGCTCTTCAGTGGTCGTTCACACTTTTGGGTCCTTCTGAGCTCATCAAGTTTTGATTGCTGTGTTAATATCCTTGGAATGACTCATCATATTTTAAAATCGGTTTTCACACTTTTACAGCACAACGTGGAAATTTAGCTGTTTACTGCCTTTTCTAAATTTAAACAAAGTACAGCATATATTCTCAAATAGTATTCACAAGAATGAAAATGAGAGGAACGCAAAATCTTTAAGTGGAACAGTACCTACTACTGTCTGAAGTGGGAGTTGAAAAAAGACACAAAGAGGAACAACAATTGATGAACAAACACCAACAAGACTGCCCCAAAGAGATGCACTTATTCTTTGAGAGATTAATGAATGCTTCTCTTTGTAGAAATCCAGAGGAGGATATGGACATAAAGAACAATAAACCAAGGCCACGAAGTCAGTCAGCAAAAAATTACCCCAACTTGATAGCACTTTCTAATCAAGATGGAAAGATAATGCTTAAGTTGGAGCAAATATCAGCTTGTTCTCATTTAAGCATGCATTTTATTGCAAGTAGGTTGTTGGAGCTTGTGTGAAAGAAATACCACAGGAAAGATGTGGGGTCTTGCCTGCAGTTCACTACACAATTAAAACTACCCCAAAGAGAAGCACTTATGAATATTTGACCAATCAATGCTGCCATTTGAAGTAATCTTACTGTGTTGTATCCTCTGCTTGAATGAGCATTACTCAAGGAAGTCAGCATGGAGCTCCTGAAAAGTCTTCTCTTTTGCAGCATAGGTCACTTAAAACTACCCCAACAAATAGCACTTACTGAATACAACAGACAAGTCAGTGCCATTGCAAAGGTACTGATAGTGACCGCTGCTTGAATGAGCATTGCTCAAGGAAGTCAGCATGGAGTTCCTGAAGTCTTCTCTTTTGCAGCATGGGTCACTTAAAACTACCCCAACAAATAGCACTTACTGAATACAACACAAGTCAGTGCCATTGCAAAGGTACTGATAGTAACAGCTTTGGGGGCTAAAAACGAATGAAATATTTAGCAGCAATGGACTTCACTTACAGACAGAGACAGGAGAAATGTGCTGCTTTCTGGTAGATCTAGCTGGTCTGAGGCTAGCTGTTTAACAACAGCCATTTAAGTATGTCCGTGTGCCCCTGGCTCTTCAGTGATCGTTCACACTTATGGGTCCTTCTGAGCTCATCAAGTTTTGATTGCTGTGTTAATATACTTGGAACGACTCATCATATTTTGAAATGGGTTTTCACACTTTTACAGCACAACACGGAAATTTAGCTGTTCACTGCCTTTTCTAAATTTAAACAAAGTACAGCATATATTCTCAAACAGTATTTACAAGAATGAAAATGAGAGGAACGCAAAATCTTTAAGTGGAACAGTACCTACTACTGTCTGAAGTGGGAGTTGAAAAAAGACACAAAGAGGAACAACAATTGATGAACAAACACCAACAAGACTGCCCCAAAGAGATGCACTTATTCTTTGAGAGATTAATGAATGCTTCTCTTTGTAGACATCCAGAGGAGGATATGGACATAAAGAACAATAAACCAAGGCCACGAAGTCAGTCAGCAAAAAATTACCCCAACTTGATAGCACTTTCTAATCAAGATGGAAGGATAATGCTAAAGTTTGAGCAAATATCAGCTTGTTCTCATTTAAGCATGCATTTTATTGCAAGTAGGTTGTTGGAGCTCGTGTGAAAGAAATACCACAGGAAAGATGTGGGGTCTTGCCTGCAGTTCACTACACAATTAAAACTACCCCAAAGAGAAGCACTTATGAATATTTGACCAATCAATGCTGCCATTTGAAGTAATCTTACTGTGTTGTATCCTCTGCTTGAATGAGCATTGCTCAAGGAAGTCAGCATGGAGCTCCTGAAAAGTCTTCTCTTTTGCAGCATAGGTCACTTAAAACTAACCCAACAAATAGCACTTACTGAATACAACAGACAAGTCAGTGCCATTGCAAAGGTACTGATAGTAACAGCTTTGGGGGCTAAAAACGAATGAAATCTTTAGCAGCAATGGACTTCACTTACAGACAGAGACAGCCCAGAGGAAAGGAAAATCAAAAATGAGATCTCCTTCTCAACTCACATCTTTCTCCTAGACAGAAATGAGATCAAGTGAACATCAAACTGAAACATAAGCCTAAGTCTCCTGCTTCTCACATGTTTCTCCTGAGACAAAAAATGACATTTTTTCATGTTTGTCTCCTCTGAAGCTTCATAAGAGGTCTCCGTAACATCACTCACTGTGCTCAGATTATTCTCCTTAGATAGAGGCACTCACATTCTCACATTTATCTCCTCTAAGGCTTCATACGAGATCTCAGCTACATCACTCACTTTGCTCAGATTATTCTCCTTACCCGGAGACACTCACATTCTCACATTTATCTCCTCTAAAGCTTCATAAGAGATCTCAGCTAGATCACTCACCATGCTCAGATTATTCTCCTTAACCAGAGACACTCACATTCTCACATTTATCTCCTCTAAAGCTTCATAAGAGATCTCAGCTAGATCACTCACCATGCTCAGATTATTCTCCTTAACCAGAGACACTCACATTCTCACATTTATCTCCTCTAAAGCTTCATAAGAGATCTCAGCTAGATCACTCACCATGCTCAGATTATTCTCCTTAACCAGAGACACTCACATTCTCACATTTATCTCCTCTAAAGCTTCATAAGAGATCTCAGCTGGATCACTCACTGTGCTCAGATTATTCTCCTTAACCAGAGACACTCACATTCTCACATTTATCTCCTCTAAAGCTTCATAAGAGATCTCAGCTAGATCACTCACCATGCTCAGATTATTCTCCTTAACCAGAGACACTCACATTCTCACATTTATCTCCTCTAAAGCTTCATAAGAGATCTCAGCTGGATCACTCACTGTGCTCAGATTATTCTCCTTAACCAGAGACACTCACATTCTCACATTTATCTCCTCTAAAGCTTCATAAGAGATCTCAGCTAGATCACTCACCATGCTCAGATTATTCTCCTTAACCAGAGACACTCACATTCTCACATTTATCTCCTCTAAAGCTTCATAAGAGATCTCAGCTGGATCACTCACTGTGCTCAGATTATTCTCCTTAACCAGAGACACTCACATTCTCACATTTATCTCCTCTAAAGCTTCATAAGAGATCTCAGCTAGATCACTCACCATGCTCAGATTATTCTCCTTAACCAGAGACACTCACATTCTCACATTTATCTCCTCTAAAGCTTCATAAGAGATCTCAGCTAGATCACTCACCATGCTCAGATTATTCTCCTTAACCAGAGACACTCACATTCTCACATTTATCTCCTCTAAAGCTTCATAAGAGATCTCAGCTAGATCACTCACCATGCTCAGATTATTCTCCTTAACCAGAGGCACTCACATTCTCACATTTATCTCCTCTAAAGCTTCATAAGAGATCTCAGCTACATCACTCGTTGTGCTCAGATTATTCTCCTTAACCAGAGACACTCACATTCTCACATTTATCTCCTCTAAAGCTTCATAAGAGATCTCAGTAAAATCACTCACTGTGCTCAGATTATTCTCCTTAACCAAAGACACTCACATTCTCACATTTATCTCCTCTAAAGCTTAATAAGAGATCTCAGCTGGATCACTCACTGTGCTCAGATTATTCTCCTTACCCAGAGACACTCACATTCTCACATTTATCTCCTCTAAAGCCTCATAAGAGATCTCAGTAACATCACTCACGGTGCTCAGATTATTCTCCTTAACCAGAGACACTCACATTCTCACATTTATCTCCTCTAAAGCCTCATAAGAGATCTCAGCTACATCACTCACGGTGCTCAGATTATTCTCCTTGGATAGAGGCACTCACATTCTCACATTTATCTCCTCTAAAGCTTCATAAGAGATCTCAGCTACATCACTGACTGTGCTCAGATTATTCTCCTTACCCAGAGACACTCACATTCTCACATTTATCTCCTCTTAAGCTTCATAAGAGATCTCAGCTACATCACTGACTGTGCTCAGATTATTCTCCTTACCCAGAGACACTCACATTCTCACATTTATCTCCTCTTAAGCTTCATAAGAGATCTCAGCTATATCACTGACTGTGCTCAGATTATTCTCTTTAGATAGAGGCACTCACATTCTCACATTTATCTCCTCTAAAGCTTCATAAGAGATCTCAGCTACATCACTGACTGTGCTCAGATTATTCTCCTTACCCAGAGACACTCACATTCTCACATTTATCTCCTCTTAAGCTTCATAAGAGATCTCAGCTACATCACTGACTGTGCTCAGATTATTCTCTTTAGATAGAGGCACTCACATTCTCACATCTATCTCCTCTAAAGCTTCATAAGAGATCTCAGCTACATCACTGATTGTGCTCAGATTATTCTCCTTAGATAGAGGCACTCACATTCTCACATTTATCTCCTCTAAAGCTTCATAAGAGATCTCAGCTACATCACTGACTGTGCTCAGATTATTCTCCTTACCCAGAGACACTCACATTCTCACATTTATCTCCTCTTAAGATTCATAAGAGATCTCAGCTACATCACTGACTGTGCTCAGATTATTCTCCTTACCCAGAGACACTCACATTCTCACATTTATCTCCTCTTAAGATTCATAAGAGATCTCAGCTATATCACTGACTGTGCTCAGATTATTCTCTTTAGATAGAGGCACTCACATTCTCACATTTATCTCCTCTAAAGCTTCATAAGAGATCTCAGCTACATCACTGACTGTGCTCAGATTATTCTCCTTACCCAGAGACACTCACATTCTCACATTTATCTCCTCTTAAGCTTCATAAGAGATCTCAGCTACATCACTGACTGTGCTCAGATTATTCTCCTTAGATAGAGGCACTCACATTCTCACATTTATCTCCTCTAAAGCTTCATAAGAGATCTCAGCTGGATCACTGACTGTGCTCAGAGTATTCTCCTTAACCAGAGACACTCACATTCTCACATTTATCTCCTCTTAAGCTTCATAAGAGATCTCAGCTGGATCACTGACTGTGCTCAGAGTATTCTCCTTAACCAGAGACACTCACATTCTCACATTTATCTCCTCTTAAGCTTCATAAGAGATCTCAGCTGGATCACTGACTGTGCTCAGAGTATTCTCCTTAACCAGAGACACTCACATTCTAACATTTATCTCCTCTAAAGCTTCATAAGAGATCTCAGCTACATCACTGACTGTGCTCAGATTATTCTCTTTAGATAGAGGCACTCACATTCTCACATTTATCTCCTCTAAAGCTTCATAAGAGATCTCAGCTACATCACTGATTGTGCTCAGATTATTCTCCTTAGATAGAGGCACTCACATTCTCACATTTATCTCCTCTAAAGCTTCATAAGAGATCTCAGCTACATCACTGACTGTGCTCAGATTATTCTCCTTACCCAGAGACACTCACATTCTCACATTTATCTCCTCTTAAGATTCATAAGAGATCTCAGCTACATCACTGACTGTGCTCAGATTATTCTCCTTACCCAGAGACACTCACATTCTCACATTTATCTCCTCTTAAGCTTCATAAGAGATCTCAGCTATATCACTGACTGTGCTCAGATTATTCTCTTTAGATAGAGGCACTCACATTCTCACATTTATCTCCTCTAAAGCTTCATAAGAGATCTCAGCTACATCACTGACTGTGCTCAGATTATTCTCCTTACCCAGAGACACTCACATTCTCACATTTATCTCCTCTAAAGCTTCATAAGAGATCTCAGCTACATCACTGACTGTGCTCAGATTATTCTCCTTAGATAGAGACACTCACATTCTCACATTTATCTCCTCTAAAGCTTCATAAGAGATCTTGATTACATCTTGCACCATGCTCAGCCCATATATAATTTGACATATTACATAATACATTTCTGAATATTACAACCGGTGTTAATATTTTCACTATACTGTATATCAAAATATGCATTGACAATGTAGTATGTATTGAACATATAAATATATTTAGAATCAAAGACTAAAATAAATCTCAGATTTGATCTTTAATTGGGTAAATTGTATATAGAGGTTTCCACATACGTGTGTATAGACTTATTCATGAGTCAAAGCAGATTTCTGGTTCCTTGCATGATTTGCATGAACATGAATATAGGGGGAGATCTGCTAGTATTTATTGTTGTATTACTTTATTTCAGAAGGGTTTGTGGTGTGTGTATATTCATGGAGTTACTGTGGTGCTGAAGAGTAGAGCCTGTATATAGAATAACGTTTGGACAAACACTTGTAAGATATGTTATGTTTAAAAAGTAATGGCTGGGTAGTATAAGCAGGTGTGCCATTTTAAACTATATATGTTATAAAATATAAAACATGAAGGAGGCAGGAACCGGCGAACATTTAAAGACTTTAATCCAAATAAATAAACAAACTTAAAGTAATGCGGTAAGCCCCTCACAGACGACTGCCACGCGCACACATAATAAAAGATAAACAAAACACAATGTAAAATCCAGGCCTGGGGCCTCATTTATAAAACTTTGCGTAGGATTTGCGTCAGAAGTGGCGTACGGATAAAACATAGGACGAGCGTACGCACAGAAATAATCGGATTTATAAAACCGTGCGCACGCACATCCTACGCATTTTTCCCTTAATAAATCACAATCAATTCTAAATGTAGCGCAGCTTTTGCGGCTTCATGACACGCCCATAGTTGTCCATAAATAGTCGGTGAAACGCCCACAATTTAATATGCATTGATTGCGAAATCATGGCAAACACAGAGAGGAAATCAAAAAAACGTAACTTCACTCAATGTGAAGTAGAAGTTATCGTTGGCAAGGTGGAAAAGAGGAGAAAAATGTTGTTTGGAGGGCACAGTGTGGGCATTACTAATGCCAAAAAAGGCACTTGAGTGGCAAACGGTGGCAGACTCCGTAAATGCTGTAGCCTCACAACCTCGGACCGTGGCCGAAATAAAGAAATGGTCGGACATCAAAGTCGAGGCACAAAAACGTCTAGCACTCCATCGCCAGAGTGTGTCTGCCACGGGTTGGGGAAAGGGGACATTGTTTAGCGCAAATGTAATTTCTTGTTGCTTTCTGAATGGTTTAGACATACGCCATGCATTGTTTTATCAAAAATAAAACACAGTAAAGGCATATGCATGAATACCATAATTCCGTAGATTATGAAGATATGGTTTACTATGAAAACAACTTTCCCCAGTGGACAATTAATACATCTATCTATCTATTTATTTATCTATCTATCTATATATCTCCTTAATTATCTATCTATCTGTCTATGTAATTGCATCTATATCTGCTCCGCCAGAATATCAGTTTTGTACATTATTTCGTTCTGTGAACTATATTCTTTATGAGGATGAATTGCACAACATGCCAATATTATTGCAGAACATATTTCACTTTTCTTTTAGCAAATATATATGTGTTCATTTGAATTTCTGTTGTAATTTTCGATATCTTTATTTTTTTGTTTCACTGCTGATCGATCAAACGGGTGTTCGTGTAAGGCTGTTAATTGTAAGACTTTTGCTTTGTGAAGTCTTCATGTTATTTATGAGAGGCACTGTTGTCACTTTCACGTGTTTCTTCCATCTGCCGACTGTGTCGCCTTTCTCATTTCACCCGTTTTTGTGCGTACGCCTGGGTCAGAGCTTGCGTGACGGACAGCACATTTTCCCGTCAAGTTTGCTTTTTATAAATAACAACTATTGCGTAGAGAGTGGCGTACGCCTTCTTTTGTGCGTACGCAACGTTTATAAATGCCCCTGGTCCTCTCTCGTCCTTGATTGGTGTCGCTCGTTCTTATATGCCTCCATGCACAATCAGTAGTGTAAGGAGTGTAGTCTTGTCTTGTATAAAACTCTTCATTATCATTACAAAGTTCAGGTCCGTACATCATAGAAGATCCCTCTGCCTGAGAAATGCCATTGTCCACTCCAAGCACTTCTGCACAGCAATAATCTGCTCTGGATTGACATTAGTGATGTTAGGTTCTTGAACGAATCATTCTTTTGAGCCGGTTCTCAGGAAGTAACCGGTCGAGCTGGTTCACAAATCAAACTGAATCGAACTTTAGTTTTGAGCATAGGTTTCCGGGTTGATGACGCAGGACGCACAGCCGAAATAGCACGTCGGACTAAAAAGAACCGAACAAAGCCTGTCGATGATTGCCGAGGCGAGGATTGCCGACAATTCTGACGGATGAGTTGCTGACACTCCCTGTGTCTCACCAAGGATTTAAACGAGCCTGATTCGGGAAGTTTCTTGTTTTATTAGTTTCTTGATATGCTTGTTTTAATAAAAAGCTTTAGTTTTAGTACGATTTATTGTGCATGCAAATCATATTTTAGTTGTTTATGGAAAACCAATGAGTTTAAAAGACAAGTTTATTTATTCTTTATACTTAGGATATGTAGAACACATCCGCAATTGTGCATCAGAGTCTTTTGGGAATCTTATCCAAGTTGTAGGCTAGTCAAAACTGGTCAGTTGTATCTGGCATTTACGATCCGCGATTGAAACTGTGACCACCAACATTACTAACTTGTGAATGAAAGGCAATAAATCAGCTATGCCTTCACAAAAACAACTTTTTATTTAGGCCTAAAATAAAGTCGTATGTGTTGACACAAACAACTTTATTTTAATGTTTTATTGTCCGAAAAGAGCCGGTTCGCGGAAATGAATCGGACTTTGCATCACTAAGGCTGGGTACACACCAAAAGATAATAGTGCTGATTTTGGGCCAATTTCCCCCCTTCCGACAATCCTAGCTATGTCCCGAGTATCGCGATGGTTCTACAGATTATTTTATCAGATTTTCCCTTGGTGTGAGGTGTGTTAAGAGTGTCCGAACCTGCTCGGAAGAACGTCGGAGCCGTGCCGATCGCGAATCGTAAATATTCAACATGTTGAATATTTACGATCAGAAATCTTGATGTGTGTGGGGAATCCCGAGGACAAACGCGAGCATGCTCTTGAGATTATCACGTGAAACGAAACCATATCCAATCAGAAAGCGAGATGATTAAAAACGGAAGCAGTCATGGAGCAAAACAAAGGCCGCTTCTCAATCTGTAGGTCGCATTTCCAGGCTGCATATACGTCATTAAGACTGTCTTATTTCAGAATATTAACAGTTATAAAATTGACTATTATTCCTAGTTTATTGTATATTGTTGTAATATACTTATGACTTGCGAATGTAATGCTCAGTTAAATTGAATAAACCAGGTTTCATGACGCATGCAGCCTGCATATGCGACCTCCGCAGGCTACAGCCAAAGTGAAGTTGATGTGGACAGCAGAGATTGAGGATCAGCTTGTTGATTTGTGGCAACAGCACGAATGTTTCTTCAACGTGTCTTGTAAAAATTATTCCAAGCACTATCATTGAAATGTCTTCCTGCATATCGCCCTATGCTTATTCTGAAGTCTCGCGAGATTTTGTGGGATTTCCTGTGTTCACAGTCGAGACTCTGGTTAAAAATCTGTTTGTGTGTGGTGTGCTGTCTTTGACACATAATGGCACACCACACACTATAGGAGCAAAACCCTTAAATCTGGGATTTTTTATCCTCATGTTTGTGGTCTATCACATTTTGACAATCTTATAAGATGTAAAAAATCTTCTGGTGTGTACCGAGCCTAATTGACATGTCTCCTAAGGTTGCAGTGGTTTTTTTTGCTGCAAGAAAAGAACAAATATCAAAGTGTGCAAACTTTCAAAAAACAAACAAACAATAAATTCTCACTTTGATGATGATTTTTCTTCTATATATTTTGACTTTTGATTGGTCCTTAATTTTCCTTCTCCAATGTGATTAATGATTATTTGCGCCATCCTTTCTCTTGTGACTCAAGAGTATATACTGTAATACTCAACCAAATAACCTGCTTAAAAATTAAAACAAACAATGTTGTGGCAAGTTTATTTGCACTGCTTCTTTTATAAATAAGCCAAACACATCTGACATAGTATTTTGCCTCACTTGGCAGTATAGGTGTTGCACTGATTACATCAGGTGTGCAGTTCACCTGTGAGCAATGATTGCCATGAATGTCATGGTGCACTTAAACAAGTTGGAGATGGTTCAAACCATAGATACAAATAACCATAAGCACAACATTTATATTGCCCATTGTAAAAACTGGCATTTTACCACCAAGTGTAAGGGAAGCAGAAAGAGAAGGTAAGTAGCCAACAAAAATCTTTTTATTAGGCATAGTTTATGGTACTGACAATTTGTTTATTATAATTATAATTTGGTCTTGTCCAAAGAACAGAGATCAGTGTGATGGAGATACCTAAAGCACCAGCTGAACATGGTCCTTCCTCTGCACTAACCCAGCCTCCATCTCCAGGATTGCCACCAACGCAACATCAATCTGTGCAATTACCATGCCCTGTTAAGCCTTTTAATCCACAGACCATGACACCATCTGAGTGTTGTAATCAAGACCAGCCAGGTTTAAAGAAACATTTTTGGGGCTTCTGGATAACCCGTCTATACCTCACTCCTCAGCTGAAGTTACAATTCAGGATGACCAGCTTGGGTTAGAGCCTGAGGAGGAGTATGTAAAGACACAATCTCTGTGTCTTTACAGAGATTGCAAAGTATAAACATAACTCATGTGCAGTATCTAACACTATTTAATTTTTTTTAAGTGCCCTGTAAAAGATTTCCATATTGTATTTCCTTGCCATTGTATTAAGCATGTAAATTTAAACTTGAAACCTACATGAGTAAAGAAAATGTATTCTGAGCACAGTAAAAGCAGCCTAACGTCTGAGCAATAAAACTTTCTGCAAGACACTAAAGAGCTCTCCCATCTTCATTTTAATACAGTCTCATGAATGTCTTGTCTTCTCCAAATTTACTTTAGTCTCATTTATGTCTATTTTTATGTTCCCTGGGCAATTTTATGAGGAAAATGTGAAGTCAATTCTGAAACCTAAAGTGGACACGGATGAGAATCACAACCATAAATGCTGAGCTTAGTAAGAGCAATCTCTGAGTGAAAACACTTTCTCTGAAGAGTCTTGAAAGAGATTACAGCAAGACAATAAAGAGAGTTTTAGGAGAAACATCTGAGACACTGCTGATACTAGAACAAGAGCTAAATAAGAATCTCAATTAAGTCTCAGATATTTCTCATGTCTCAGTTGTGTCTACTCTTATTTCTCCTAAGTGATTTTAGGAGAAACGTCTGAGACACTGCTGATACTAGAACAAGAGCTAAATAAGAATCTCAATTAAGTCTCAGATATTTCTCATGTCTCAGTTGTGTCTACTCTTATTTCTCCTAATGGATTTTAGGAGAAACATCTGAGACACTGCTGATACTAGAACAAGAGCTAAATAAGAATATCAATTAAGTCTCAGATATTTCTCATGTCTCAGTTGTGTCTACTATTATTTCTCCTAATGGATTTAAGGAGAAACATCTGAGACACTGCTAATACTAAAACAAGAGCTAAATAAGAATCTCAATTAAGTCTCAGATATTTCTCATGTCTCAGTTGTGTCTACTCTTATTTCTCCTAAGTGATTTTAGGAGAAACGTCTGAGACACTGCTGATACAACATCAAGAGCTAAATAAGAATCTCAATTAAGTCTCAGATATTTCTCATGTCTCAGTTGTGTCTACTCTTATTTCTCCTAAGTGATTTTAGGAGAAACGTCTGAGACACTGCTGATACAACATCAAGAGCTAAATAAGAATCTCAATTAAGTCTCAGATATTTCTCATGTCTCAGTTGTGTCTACTATTATTTCTCCTAAGTGATTTTAGGAGAAATGTCTGAGACACTGCTGATACAACATCAAGAGCTAAATAAGAATCTCAATTAAGTCTCAGATATTTCTCATGTCTCAGTTGTGTCTACTCTTATTTCTCCTAAGTGATTTTAGGAGAAACGTCTGAGACACTGCTGATACAACATCAAGAGCTAAATAAGAATCTCAATTAAGTCTCAGATATTTCTCATGTCTCAGTTGTGTCTACTCTTATTTCTCCTAAGTGATTTTAGGAGAAACGTCTGAGACACTGCTGATACAACATCAAGAGCTAAATAAGAATCTCAATTAAGTCTCAGATATTTCTCATGTCTCAGTTGTGTCTACTCTTATTTCTCCTAAGTGATTTTAGGAGAAAAGTCTGAGACACTGCTGATACAACATCAAGAGCTAAATAAGAATCTCAATTAAGTCTCAGATATTTCTCATGTCTCAGTTGTGTCTACTCTTATTTCTCCTAAGTGATTTTAGGAGACACATCTGAGACACTGCTGATACAACATCAAGAGCTAAATAAGAATCTCAATTAAGTCTCAGATATTTCTCATGTCTCAGTTGTGTCTACTCTTATTTCTCCTAATGGATTTTAGGATAAACATCCGAGACACTGCTGATACTGAAACAAGAGCTAAATAAGAATCTCAACTAAGTCTCAGATATTTCTCATGTCTCAGTTGTGTCTACTCTTATTTCTCCTAATAGATTTTAGGAGAAACATGGGAAGACAAAGCTGACACTTAATTTAGACAATAAAGAGATAATTCAAGCTTCTCTCACCACAATCTCAGTTTTGACTCTCTTAGACATCTCTCATTTGCGTCTATATGTGTTTCTCCTAAGGAATTTTAGGAGAAACATCTGATAAACAGCTGACACTTAATCAAGAAACATAGGAGAATCACAACTATGTCTCCTGAGCTTAGAAAAAGCAACCAATGAGCAAATAGTTTTTCCTCTGGGAGGATAAATGTGTTGCTTTCTGGTAGATCTAGCTGGTCTGAGGCTAGCTGTTTAACAACAGCCATTTAAGTATGTCCGTGTGCCCCTGGCTCTTCAGTGGTCGTTCACACTTTTGGGTCCTTCTGAGCTCATCAAGTTTTGATTGCTGTGTTAATATCCTTGGAATGACTCATCATATTTTAAAATCGGTTTTCACACTTTTACAGCACAACACGGAAATTTAGCTGTTTACTGCCTTTTCTAAATTTAAACAAAGTACAGCATATATTCTCAAATAGTATTTACAAGAATGAAAATGAGAGGAACGCAAAATCTTTAAGTGGAACAGTACCTACTACTGTCTGAAGTGGGAGTTGAAAAAAGACACAAAGAGGAACAACAATTGATGAACAAACACCAACAAGACTGCCCCAAAGAGATGCACTTATTCTTTGAGAGATTAATGAATGCTTCTCTTTGTAGAAATCCAGAGGAGGATATGGACATAAAGAACAATAAACCAAGGCCACGAAGTCAGTCAGCAAAAAATTACCCCAACTTGATAACACTTTCTTATCAAGATGGAAGGATAATGCTAAAGTTGGAGCAAATATCAGCTTGTTCTCATTTAAGCATGCATTTTATTGCAAGTAGGGTGTTGGAGCTCGTGTGAAAGAAATACCACAGGAAAGATGTGGGGTCTTGCCTGCAGTTCACTACACAATTAAAACTACCCCAAAGAGAAGCACTTATGAATATTTGACCAATCAATGCTGCCATTTGAAGTAATCTTACTGTGTTTTATCCTCTGATTGAATGAGCATTGCTCGAATAAGTCAGCATGGAGTTCCCGAAAGGTCTTCTCATTAGCAGCATAGGTCACATAAAACTACCCCAACAAATAGCACTTACTGAATACAACAGACAAGTCAGTGCCATTGCAAAGGTACTGATAGTAACCGCTGCTTGAATGAGCATTGCTCAAGGAAGTCAGCATGGAGTTCTTTAAGTCTTCTCTTTTGCAGCATAGGTCACTTAAAACTACCCCAACAAATAGCACTTACTGAATACAACAGACAAGTCAGTGCAATTGCAAGGGTACTGATAGTAACATTATTTTCATCTAAAAACAATTGAAATCTCTAGCAGTAATGGACATCACTGGACAGATACAGGAGTAATGTGTTGCATGCTGAAAGATCTAGCTGGTCTGAGGCTAGCTGTTTAACAACAGCCATTTAAGTATGTCTGAAGTGGGAGTTGAAAAAAGACACAAAGAGGAACAACAATTGATGAAGAAACACCAACAAGACATCCCCAAAGAGATGCACTTTTTCTTTGGGAGATTAATGAATGCTTCTCTTTGTAGAAATCCAGAGGAGGATATGGACATAAAGAACAATAAACCAAGGCCACGAAGTCAGTCAGCAAAAAATTACCCCAACTTGATAACACTTTCTTATCAAGATGGAAGGATAATGCTAAAGTTGGAGCAAATATCAGCTTGTTCTCATTTAAGCATGCATTTTATTGCAAGTAGGGTGTTGGAGCTCGTGTGAAAGAAATACCACAGGAAAGATGTGGGGTCTTGCCTGCAGTTCACTACACAATTAAAACTACCCCAAAGAGAAGCACTTATGAATATTTGACCAATCAATGCTGCCATTTGAAGTAATCTTACTGTGTTTTATCCTCTGATTGAATGAGCATTGCTCGAATAAGTCAGCATGGAGTTCCCGAAAGGTCTTCTCATTAGCAGCATAGGTCACATAAAACTACCCCAACAAATAGCACTTACTGAATACAACAGACAAGTCAGTGCCATTGCAAAGGTACTGATAGTAACCGCTGCTTGAATGAGCATTGCTCAAGGAAGTCAGCATGGAGTTCTTTAAGTCTTCTCTTTTGCAGCATAGGTCACTTAAAACTACCCCAACAAATAGCACTTACTGAATACAACAGACAAGTCAGTGCCATTGCAAGGGTACTGATAGTAACATTATTTTCAGCTAAAAACAATTGAAATCTCTAGCAGTAATGGACATCACTTACAGACAGAGACAGGAGTAATGTGTTGCATGCTGAAAGATCTAGCTGGTCTGAGGCTAGCTGTTTAACAACAGCCATTTAAGTATGTCCGTGTGCCCCTGGCTCTTCAGTGGTCGTTCACACTTTTGGGTCCTTCTGAGCTCATCAAGTTTTGATTGCTGTGTTAATATCCTTGGAATGACTCATCATATTTTAAAATCGGTTTTCACACTTTTACAGCACAACGTGGAAATTTAGCTGTTTACTGCCTTTTCTAAATTTAAACAAAGTACAGCATATATTCTCAAATAGTATTCACAAGAATGAAAATGAGAGGAACGCAAAATCTTTAAGTGGAACAGTACCTACTACTGTCTGAAGTGGGAGTTGAAAAAAGACACAAAGAGGAACAACAATTGATGAACAAACACCAACAAGACTGCCCCAAAGAGATGCACTTATTCTTTGAGAGATTAATGAATGCTTCTCTTTGTAGAAATCCAGAGGAGGATATGGACATAAAGAACAATAAACCAAGGCCACGAAGTCAGTCAGCAAAAAATTACCCCAACTTGATAGCACTTTCTAATCAAGATGGAAAGATAATGCTTAAGTTGGAGCAAATATCAGCTTGTTCTCATTTAAGCATGCATTTTATTGCAAGTAGGTTGTTGGAGCTTGTGTGAAAGAAATACCACAGGAAAGATGTGGGGTCTTGCCTGCAGTTCACTACACAATTAAAACTACCCCAAAGAGAAGCACTTATGAATATTTGACCAATCAATGCTGCCATTTGAAGTAATCTTACTGTGTTGTATCCTCTGCTTGAATGAGCATTACTCAAGGAAGTCAGCATGGAGCTCCTGAAAAGTCTTCTCTTTTGCAGCATAGGTCACTTAAAACTACCCCAACAAATAGCACTTACTGAATACAACAGACAAGTCAGTGCCATTGCAAAGGTACTGATAGTGACCGCTGCTTGAATGAGCATTGCTCAAGGAAGTCAGCATGGAGTTCCTGAAGTCTTCTCTTTTGCAGCATGGGTCACTTAAAACTACCCCAACAAATAGCACTTACTGAATACAACACAAGTCAGTGCCATTGCAAAGGTACTGATAGTAACAGCTTTGGGGGCTAAAAACGAATGAAATATTTAGCAGCAATGGACTTCACTTACAGACAGAGACAGGAGAAATGTGCTGCTTTCTGGTAGATCTAGCTGGTCTGAGGCTAGCTGTTTAACAACAGCCATTTAAGTATGTCCGTGTGCCCCTGGCTCTTCAGTGATCGTTCACACTTATGGGTCCTTCTGAGCTCATCAAGTTTTGATTGCTGTGTTAATATACTTGGAACGACTCATCATATTTTGAAATGGGTTTTCACACTTTTACAGCACAACACGGAAATTTAGCTGTTCACTGCCTTTTCTAAATTTAAACAAAGTACAGCATATATTCTCAAACAGTATTTACAAGAATGAAAATGAGAGGAACGCAAAATCTTTAAGTGGAACAGTACCTACTACTGTCTGAAGTGGGAGTTGAAAAAAGACACAAAGAGGAACAACAATTGATGAACAAACACCAACAAGACTGCCCCAAAGAGATGCACTTATTCTTTGAGAGATTAATGAATGCTTCTCTTTGTAGACATCCAGAGGAGGATATGGACATAAAGAACAATAAACCAAGGCCACGAAGTCAGTCAGCAAAAAATTACCCCAACTTGATAGCACTTTCTAATCAAGATGGAAGGATAATGCTAAAGTTTGAGCAAATATCAGCTTGTTCTCATTTAAGCATGCATTTTATTGCAAGTAGGTTGTTGGAGCTCGTGTGAAAGAAATACCACAGGAAAGATGTGGGGTCTTGCCTGCAGTTCACTACACAATTAAAACTACCCCAAAGAGAAGCACTTATGAATATTTGACCAATCAATGCTGCCATTTGAAGTAATCTTACTGTGTTGTATCCTCTGCTTGAATGAGCATTGCTCAAGGAAGTCAGCATGGAGCTCCTGAAAAGTCTTCTCTTTTGCAGCATAGGTCACTTAAAACTAACCCAACAAATAGCACTTACTGAATACAACAGACAAGTCAGTGCCATTGCAAAGGTACTGATAGTAACAGCTTTGGGGGCTAAAAACGAATGAAATCTTTAGCAGCAATGGACTTCACTTACAGACAGAGACAGGATAAATGTGTTGCTTTCTGGTAGATCTAGCTGGTCTGAGGCTAGCTGTTTAACAACAGCCATTTAAGTATGTCCGTGTGCCCCTGGCTCTTCAGTGGTCGTTCACACTTTTGGGTCCTTCTGAGCTCATCAAGTTTTGATTGCTGTGTTAATATCCTTGGAATGACTCATCATATTTTAAAATCGGTTTTCACACTTTTACAGCACAACACGGAAATTTAGCTGTTTACTGCCTTTTCTAAATTTAAACAAAGTACAGCATATATTCTCAAATAGTATTTACAAGAATGAAAATGAGAGGAACGCAAAATCTTTAAGTGGAACAGTACCTACTACTGTCTGAAGTGGGAGTTGAAAAAAGACACAAAGAGGAACAACAATTGATGAACAAACACCAACAAGACTGCCCCAAAGAGATGCACTTATTCTTTGAGAGATTAATGAATGCTTCTCTTTGTAGACATCCAGAGGAGGATATGGACATAAAGAACAATAAACCAAGGCCACGAAGTCAGTCAGTAAAAAATTACCCCAACTTGATAGCACTTTCTAATCAAGATGGAAGGATAATGCTAAAGTTGGAGCAAATATCAGCTTGTTTTCATTTAAGCATGCATTTTATTGCAAGTAGGTTGTTGGAGCTTGTGTGAAAGAAATACCACAGGAAAGATGTGGGGTCTTGCCTGCAGTTCACTACACAATTAAAACTACCCCAAAGAGAAGCACTTATGAATATTTGACCAATCAATGCTGCCATTTGAAGTAATCTTACTGTGTTGTATCCTCTGCTTGAATGAGCATTGCTCAAGGAAGTCAGCATGGAGCTCCTGAAAAGTCTTCTCATTAGCAGCATAGGTCACATAAAACTACCCCAACAAATAGCACTTACTGAATACAAAAGACAAGTCAGTGCCATTGCAAAGGTACTGATAGTGACCGCTGCTTGAATGAGCATTGCTCAAATAAGTCAGCATGGAGTTCCCGAAAGGTCTTCTCTTTTGCAGCATAGGTCACTTAAAACTACCCCAACAAATAGCACTTACTGAATACAACACAAGTCAGTGCCATTGCAAAGGTACTGATAGTAACAGCTTTGGGGGCTAAAAACGAATGAAATATTTAGCAGCAATGGACTTCACTTACAGACAGAGACAGGAGAAACGTGTTGCTTTCTGGTAGATCTAGCTGGTCTGAGGCTAGCTGTTTAACAACAGCCATTTAAGTATGTCCGTGTGCCCCTGGCTCTTCAGTGGTCGTTCACACTTTTGGGTCCTTCTGAGCTCATCAAGTTTTGATTGCTGTGTTAATATCCTTGGAATGACTCATCATATTTTAAAATCGGTTTTCACACTTTTACAGCACAACACGGAAATGTAGCTGTTTACTGCCTTTTCTAAATTTAAACAAAGTACAGCATATATTCTCAAACAGTATTTTCAAGAATGAAAATGAGAGGAACGCAAAATCTTTAAGTGGAACAGTACCTACTACTGTCTGAAGTGGGAGTTGAAAAAAGACACAAAGAGGAACAACAATTGATGAACAAACACCAACAAGACTGCCCCAAAGAGATGCACTTATTCTTTGAGAGATTAATGAATGCTTCTCTTTGTAGAAATCCAGAGGAGGATATGGACATAAAGAACAATAAACCAAGGCCACGAAGTCAGTAAAAAATTACCCCAACTTGATAGCACTTTCTAATCAAGATGGAAAGATAATGCTAAAGTTGGAGCAAATATCAGCTTGTTCTCATTTAAGCATGCATTTTATTGCAAGTAGGTTGTTGGAGCTTGTGTGAAAGATATACCACAGGAAAGATGTGGGGTCTTGCCTGCAGTTCACTACACAATTAAAACTACCCCAAAGAGAAGCACTTATGAATATTTGACCAATCAATGCAGCCATTTGAAGTAATCTTACTGGGTTGTATCCTCTGCTTGAATGAGCATTACTCAAGGAAGTCAGCATGGAGCTCTTGAAAAGTCTTCTCTTTTGCAGCATAGGTCACTTAAAACTACCCCAACTAAGAGCACTTACTGAATACAACAGACAAGTCAGTGCCATTGCAAAGGTACTGATAGTGACCGCTGCTTGAATGAGCATTGCTCAAGGAAGTCAGCATGGAGTTCCTGAAGTCTTCTCTTTTGCAGCATAGGTCACTTAAAACTACCCCAACAAATAGCACTTACTGAATACAACACAAGTCAGTGCCATTGCAAAGGTACTGATAGTAACAGCTTTGGGGGCTAAAAACGAATGAAATATTTAGCAGCAATGGACTTCACTTACAGACAGAGACAGGAGAAATGTGTTGCTTTCTGGTAGATCTAGCTGGTCTGAGGCTAGCTGTTTAACAACAGCCATTTAAGTATGTCCGTGTGCCCCCGGCTCTTCAGTGATCGTTCACACTTATGGGTCCTTCTGAGCTCATCAAGTTTTCATTGCTGTGTTAATATCCTTGGAACGACTCATCATATTTTAAAATGGGTTTTCACACTTTTACAGCACAACACAGAAATTTAGCTGTTCACTGCCTTTTCTAAATTTAAACAAAGTACAGCATATATTCTCAAATAGTATTTACAAGAATGAAAATGAGAGGAACGCAAAATCTTTAAGTGAAACAATACCTACTACTGTCTGAAGTGGGAGTTGAAAAAAGACACAAAGAGGAACAACAATTGATGAAGAAACACCAACAAGACTGCCACAAAGAGATGCACTTATTCTTTGGGAGATTAATGAATGCTTCTCTTTGTAGAAATCCAGAGTAGGATAGGGACATAAAGAACAATAAACCAAGGCCACGAAGTCAGTCAGCAAAAAATTACCCCAACTTGATAGCACTTTCTTATCAAGATGGAAGGATAATGCTAAAGTTGGAGCAAATATCAGCTTGTTCTCATTTAAGCATGCATTTTATTGCAAGTAGGGTGTTGGAGCTCGTGTGAAAGAAATACCACAGGAAAGATGTGGGGTCTTGCCTGCAGTTCACTACACAATTAAAACTACCCCAAAGAGACGCACTTATGAATATTTGACCAATCAATGCTGCCATTTGAAGTAATCTTACTGTGTTTTATCCTCTGATTGAATGAGCATTGCTCGAATAAGTCAGCATGGAGTTCCCGAAAGGTCTTCTCATTAGCAGCATAGGTCACATAAAACTACCCCAACAAATAGCACTTACTGAATACAACAGACAAGTCAGTGCCATTGCAAAGGTACTGATAGTAACCGCTGCTTGAATGAGCATTGCTCAAGGAATTCAGCATGGAGTTCTTTAAGTCTTCTCTTTTGCAGCATAGGTCACTTAAAACTACCCCAACAAATAGCACTTACTGAATACAACAGACAAGTCAGTGCAATTGCAAGGGTACTGATAGTAACATTATTTTCAGCTAAAAACAATTGAAATCTCTAGCAGTAATGGACATCACTTACAGACAGAGACAGGAGTAATGTGTTGCATGCTGAAAGATCTAGCTGGTCTGAGGCTAGCTGTTTAACAACACCCATTTAAGTATGTCCGTGTGCCCCTGGCTCTTCAGTGGTCGTTCACACTTTTGGGTCCTTCTGAGCTCATCAAGTTTTGATTGCTGTGTTAATATCCTTGGAATGACTCATCATATTTTAAAATCGGTTTTCCCACTTTTACAGCACAACACGGAAATGTAGCTGTTTACTGCCTTTTCTAAATTTAAACAAAGTACAGCATATATTCTCAAATAGTATTTACAGGAATGAAAATGAGAAGAACGCAAAATCTTTAAGTGGAACAGTACCTACTACTGTCTGAAGTGGGAGTTGAAAAAAGACACAAAGAGGAACAACAATTGATGAACAAACACCAACAAGACTGCCCCAAAGAGATGCACTTATTCTTTGAGAGATTAATGAATGCTTCTCTTTGTAGACATCCAGAGGAGGATATGGACATAAAGAACAATAAACCAAGGCCACGAAGTCAGTCAGTAAAAAATTACCCCAACTTGATAGCACTTTCTAATCAAGATGGAAGGATAATGCTAAAGTTGGAGCAAATATCAGCTTGTTTTCATTTAAGCATGCATTTTATTGCAAGTAGGTTGTTGGAGCTTGTGTGAAAGAAATACCACAGGAAAGATGTGGGGTCTTGCCTGCAGTTCACTACACAATTAAAACTACCCCAAAGAGAAGCACTTATGAATATTTGACCAATCAATGCTGCCATTTGAAGTAATCTTACTGTGTTGTATCCTCTGCTTGAATGAGCATTGCTCAAGGAAGTCAGCATGGAGCTCCTGAAAAGTCTTCTCATTAGCAGCATAGGTCACATAAAACTACCCCAACAAATAGCACTTACTGAATACAAAAGACAAGTCAGTGCCATTGCAAAGGTACTGATAGTGACCGCTGCTTGAATGAGCATTGCTCAAATAAGTCAGCATGGAGTTCCCGAAAGGTCTTCTCTTTTGCAGCATAGGTCACTTAAAACTACCCCAACAAATAGCACTTACTGAATACAACACAAGTCAGTGCCATTGCAAAGGTACTGATAGTAACAGCTTTGGGGGCTAAAAACGAATGAATTCTTTAGCAGCAATGGACTTCACTTACAGACAGAGACAGGATAAATGTGTTGCTTTCTGGTAGATCTAGCTGGTCTGAGGCTAGCTGTTTAACAACAGCCATTTAAGTATGACCGTGTGCCCCTGGCTCTTCAGTGGTCGTTCACACTTTTGGGTCCTTCTGAGCTCATCAAGTTTTGATTGCTGTGTTAATATCCTTGGAATGACTCATCATATTTTAAAATGGGTTTTCACACTTTTACAGCACAACACAGAAATTTAGCTGTTTACTGCCTTTTCTAAATTTAAACAAAGTACAGCATATATTCTCAAATAGTATTTACAAGAATAAAAATGAGAGGAACGCAAAATCTTTAAGTGGAACAGTACCTACTACTGTCTGAAGTGGGAGTTGAAAAAAGACACAAAGAGGAACAACAATTGATGAACAAACACCAACAAGACTGCCCCAAAGAGATGCACTTATTCTTTGAGAGATTAATGAATGCTTCTCTTTGTAGAAATCCAGAGGAGGATATGGACATAAAGAACAATAAACCAAGGCCACGAAGTCAGTCAGCAAAAAATTACCCCAACTTGATAGCACTTTCTAATCAAGATGGAAAGATAATGCTGAAGTTGGAGCAAATATCAGCTTGTTCTCATTTAAAGAGTAACTAAACCCTAAACCAACTTTTTTTAGTTAATGATCTGTAAGAATGATGCTTTATTAGTGCTGTTCATTGATTTTAGTAATTTTTTTGACATTTGGATATAAAGTGTTTCAATACTGCAATATATGGTGTAAAAACGTCTGAGTGCTGCCCTCTTCAGGTTGAACGGTGGGTACTGCAGTTGAATTTTCCCATTGGATGTTGGGTCCAAAAAATGACTCGTGACGTAAGCAGGTTCAAGCTCACCACGCCCTTGTTACGATCTCACCACACACTTGGTACGAGCTTAGTTCGTCCCCTCTATCTCCGTTGGGATCTGCCCACTTTTCTTGCATTTTTCAAATATTGCCAGTGGGTGGAATCAGGCTCTGACCAGGGGTTTAGTTACGCTTTAAGCATGCATTTTATTGCAAGTAGGTTGTTGGAGCTTGTGTGAAAGAAATACCACAGGAAAGATGTGGGGTCTTGCCTGCAGTTCACTACACAATTAAAACTACCCCAAAGAGAAGCACTTATGAATATTTGACCAATCAATGCTGCCATTTGAAGTAATCTTACTGTGTTGCATCTTCTGCTTGAATGAGCATTACTCAAGGAAGTCAGCATGGAGCTCCTGAAAAGTCTTCTCTTTTGCAGCATAGGTCACTTAAAACTACCCCAACAAATAGCACTTACTGAATTCAACAGACAAGTCAGTGCCATTGCAAAGGTACTGATAGTGACCGCTGCTTGAATGAGCATTGCTCAAGGAAGTCAGCATGGAGTTCCTGAAATCTTCTCTTTTGCAGCATAGGTCACTTAAAACTACCCCAACAAATAGCACTTACTGAATACAACACAAGTCAGTGCCATTGCAAAGGTACTGATAGTAACAGCTTTGGGGGCTAAAAACGAATGAATTCTTTAGCAGCAATGGACTTCACTTACAGACAGAGACAGGATAAATGTGTTGCTTTCTGGTAGATCTAGCTGGTCTGAGGCTAGCTGTTTAACAACAGCCATTTAAGTATGACCGTGTGCCCCTGGCTCTTCAGTGGTCGTTCACACTTTTGGGTCCTTCTGAGCTCATCAAGTTTTGATTGCTGTGTTAATATCCTTGGAATGACTCATCATATTTTAAAATGGGTTTTCACACTTTTACAGCACAACACAGAAATTTAGCTGTTTACTGCCTTTTCTAAATTTAAACAAAGTACAGCATATATTCTCAAATAGTATTTACAAGAATAAAAATGAGAGGAACGCAAAATCTTTAAGTGGAACAGTACCTACTACTGTCTGAAGTGGGAGTTGAAAAAAGACACAAAGAGGAACAACAATTGTATGAACAAACACCAACAAGACTGCCCCAAAGAGATGCACTTATTCTTTGAGAGATTAATGAATGCTTCTCTTTGTAGACATCCAGAGGAGGATATGGACATAAAGAACAATAAACCAAGGCCACGAAGTCAGTCAGTAAAAAATTACCCCAACTTGATAGCACTTTCTAATCAAGATGGAAGGATAATGCTAAAGTTGGAGCAAATATCAGCTTGTTTTCATTTAAGCATGCATTTTATTGCAAGTAGGTTGTTGGAGCTTGTGTGAAAGAAATACCACAGGAAAGATGTGGGGTCTTGCCTGCAGTTCACTACACAATTAAAACTACCCCAAAGAGAAGCACTTATGAATATTTGACCAATCAATGCTGCCATTTGAAGTAATCTTACTGTGTTGTATCCTCTGCTTGAATGAGCATTGCTCAAGGAAGTCAGCATGGAGCTCCTGAAAAGTCTTCTCATTAGCAGCATAGGTCACATAAAACTACCCCAACAAATAGCACTTACTGAATACAAAAGACAAGTCAGTGCCATTGCAAAGGTACTGATAGTGACCGCTGCTTGAATGAGCATTGCTCAAATAAGTCAGCATGGAGTTCCCGAAAGGTCTTCTCTTTTGCAGCATAGGTCACTTAAAACTACCCCAACAAATAGCACTTACTGAATACAACACAAGTCAGTGCCATTGCAAAGGTACTGATAGTAACAGCTTTGGGGGCTAAAAACGAATGAATTCTTTAGCAGCAATGGACTTCACTTACAGACAGAGACAGGATAAATGTGTTGCTTTCTGGTAGATCTAGCTGGTCTGAGGCTAGCTGTTTAAAGCAACACTATGTAGTTTTTTTACCTTTAAATAATGTCTCTAAAATTATTTCAGTGAAAGAACAACTTTTAACTGGACAAATTGTACTGTTGCTGCAACCTGAGCAGCCTCCTAGCTGCTACAAGCACACTCTGAAAGTGGCGGTGGAGGGTAGGAAACACAGCCCCGCCCCTCCCCCTGCCTGCAGAAGAGTGTCTGATACCAGGCACTGTTGCGCTTTTCAACCACATGGGGGAGCTGTAAGTCATTTTTACATGGAAACGTCTCGGTTACGGATGTAACCCTCGTTCCCTGAAGGAGGGAACGGAGACGTCACGTCGTGACCGACGAATTGGGAACTCGCTTAGAGAGACCAATCTGCTTCGAATACTACTAAAACGCCAATGAACTTGGCATTGAGATATTTGCATAATGCTGGCGCCGCCCCGCCAGGTGCGTATATAAGCAGCAGGTGCAAATAGGGAAATTAGCTTCTTATTCGCTGAGAAAGCCGGAAAGTGTGACCGGCCGTAACAGCAGGTGGCAGCACCTGTGGCGACGGGACGTGACGTCTCCGTTCCCTCCTTCAGGGAACGAGGGTTACATCCGTAACCGAGACGTTCCCTTTCAGTCGGTCACTACGACGTCACGTCGTGACCGACGAATTGGGAATCCCTACCAAAACGCCACTAGGGGCTGACCTCTTCCAGTGTCTGCGTAAAGCCCTCCGGTTCCACTTAAGGATAAGGAGAATTAGGTTTTAAGGCAGAAGGCCGGGCACTAGATGTTCCTTTAACCCCACAGAAGTGCCAGCGACTGGGAAGCGCCCTACCTGAGCGGGATAGGAACGCTGCGGAAGCCACCACCCGTCTTAAGGGTTAATGGTGGGCGAAAGTCAACCGTAGTTGAGGTAAAATGACAGCCGTGGCTGTGTAAGCAAAGCAGTGCTCTGCTAAGGGAAACGTGGGCTAGTAGGATTAACCCCACGGAAAAATACTCACAAAGGAACCCGGTGGGACACAATGTGGAGCCCGAGCCAACACGTAGGTTCGCGAGGATGCAGCTAGTGAAGGCTGACAGCCAATGCTCCGCAACAAAGGCTGCCAAGGCAGCGGAGGAAGAACAATTCAAACCATTACGCATTTTTGTTCTGAAGGCCTTCCATACTGACACAGTTATGAAGCGTCAGATGGAGGCTGCAAGCCGACCTGTGAGACTGTTCTCCGTGCTCCCCCTGGTGAGGAAAGAACACGAGAGGATACAGGCTCAATACGAACACTGTAAAATCTAATGAACGTATTAGGTGTCGCCCAACCAGCAGCTCTACAGATGTCTGTTAGCGAGGAACCACGAGCTAGAGCCCAAGATGAGGCAACGCTCCGTGTGGAGTGCGCTCTCAAATTAAAGGGGCAAGGAATACCCTGAAGATTATAAGCCAGGGCGATAGTATCAACTATCCAATGAGACATCCTCTGCTTAGTGACAGCTTTCCCTTTCTGCTGGCCACCACAACAAACAAAGAGCTGGTCTGAGGTCCTGAGGCTTTGCGTGCGATCCACGTAGAGTCGCAGTGCGCGTACGGGGCACAACAAAGCCACGGTTGGGTCTGCGTCCTCCGGGGGCAGCGCTTGCAAGCTCACCACTTGGTCTCTGAAAGGAGTCGTGGGAACTTTGGGCACGTAGCCTGGTCTGGGCCTCAATGTTACGCTTGAGGCAGCAGGACCAAACTGAAGGCACGAGTCGTCAACAGAGAATGCATGTAAATCCCCTACTCTCTTCATTGAGGCCAAAGCTAGCAGGGTCAGAGCTTTCATTGATAAAAGCTTCAGACTCGCAGACTGCAAAGGCTCGAACGGGGGGGCCTGAAGGGCTTTCAGCACCATGGACAGGTCCCAAGGAGGAATAGAAGGAGGGCGCGAGGGGTTTAGCCTGCGAGCGCCTCTTATAGTGTAATAACCAAATCATGCTGGCCAACTGATCTGCCGTTGATAAGTGAGTGAGTGACGAGCAGAAATAGCGGCGATATCAACTTTAATGGCGAAGGGACAGCCTACCATCTAACCTACGTTGAAGATATAAAGCACAATGTTAATGGGGCATTCTCTGGGGTCCTCGCATTGCAAAGAGCACCAGGTGACGAAAAAGGTTTCATTAAGCGCGTAAGCCCGTCTTGTGGACGGTGCTCGAACCGCGTCGATGGTGTTAGATACCGTTTGCGATAAATCACCTAAACCTTGCGCGCGCTCAACGACCATACATGGAGATCCCACGGGTCGGGGCGCGAGTGCCAATGTGCCCCTTCCTAAGAAAGAAAGTCCTTCCTCAGGGGAATCCGCCAGGGAGGGCTGTCGCGAGGAGCATTAACTATGAAAAACCAATTTCCAGTCGTTCAGTATGGACGATTAATAAAAGGCTCTCCTCGTCCTGCCTGACTTTGCACAGTGTCTGTGCGATTAAGCTCACTGGAAGGAATGCGTATTTGCGCATCCCCCGAGGCCAGCTGTGTGCCACGCTCGGTTAGTGAATAAAATAGGCGACAGTGGGTATCGTCCGGCGACGCAAACAGATTTATCTACGCACAACCGAACTTCTTCCAAATTAGCTGGACCGTCTGGGGGTGGAGTCGCCATTCGCCGGGGCGCGCAGCTCGAGAAGCGCGTCCGCTGCTGTATTGAGCGAGCCCGGAATGTGAATGGCACGAAGGGACCTCAGATGCTTCTGACTCCAAAGGAGGAGATGACGAGCGAGATGCGACAGGTGACGAGAGCGCAAAACCGCCTTAACGGTAAATAACGCAACAGTCGCAATGTTATTGGTGTCGGCTAATACATCCTTCCCTCGCATCTCCATAGCGGAGCGTACAAGTCCCAGATATACAGCGCACCGCTCGCGGCAGTTGGGGTGCTATGCACACCCCTGAGACTGCAAGCCCGTCATACGTGGCGATCATCCCGTGCTAAGGGCATACATGCTACAGAATGCCAGGAGACCTTTCAGGGGGCATTGTCTATCGGAAATGCCGGGTCTACCACGGGGAAGTTGGAATGACACGCAGGTGTAATGTTTACACGGTGTATGCCGGTGCGCCACGCTCTCCTCGAGACTCGATCGTAAGCCAACGCTGGAGCGGTCTCATATGAAGCAGCTCGGGCGGTGTCACAGCCGCAGCATGCTGTCATATGTCCAGGAGCTTCTGAAATTGTTTCAGAGGGACCGCGTACTTCCCTCGAATTAAACCGAGGCAAGTCAGAACTGACTGGTTGCGCGCTCTTGTAAAACACGCCATTCAGTCGATCGAGTCTAATTTCCATACTGAGAAAAAGGATCCTCTGCACGGGGCAAAGGACTCCTTCCCAGTCGACCTGAAGATATAAACGAGCGAGATGCCGAAGCATTAACTCTGTGTTCGCGCACGTCTGCCAAGAACGGGCTATTATAAGTCGACGTACATAAAAGCAGAATGCGAACAGCCCTCTCCCTGATATTTTAAAGCCGTGACTAGCACATGGAGACACGGAGAGAGAGAGACAGCTCGAATGATGTACTTAGTATTAATATGCCCACCCCACGACGCAGAGCGAAAAACGGTCTAAAGCGAGGGGAGATGGACACATAAAGTACACGTCTTACAGGTCTAAGGCTGCAAACGATCTGAATATTGAAATACGAGCCTCGGCGTTATCGTCCAAAAGAACACCTTTGTAGAGCCGGTGCGTAAATCAAATCGATCGTAACCCGCCGCGTATTTTGGGTACTATGAGATAAAGGCTGGAAAAACCCTATCATCATCATCATCTCGGTAAGAGGGACCGGCTCGATACATCCTTCGCCAACAGGACATCGACCTTTGCACGCAGTACATGTGCATCGGGCGCTTTCACCACAGTGAAATGAAAGCCCGAGAATTTTGGGGTGTGCCGGATCTTGTAACCGAGGCGGATTGTGCGTAAAACCCAACGAAACGGGCTGGGAACTGAAGCCAAGCACCCAGGCACCGTACGAGGAGAATTAACGACACTACCGAAGTACCCGCGGTGGGGCAGCGAAGCGAGACAGGTGGGACTGCCGGTGCGTCTGCTGTGACAGCATAAGCATCTACAGTATGTGTGTGTGACACTGACCTGAGCCCGCTGAGGGTGACGGTCGTCTGGTCTCCTCAGCGGAGAGCACAGACTCCGAGGAGGGTGCTGGTGGTCCCGTCTCCTCAGCGGAGAGCTGGAACTCCTCAGGACACCCGCTGGCGACAGAGGAGAGGGAGGAAGAGCACGTAAATGCCCGCTCACATCTCTCTCGATCCTCTGGAGACCTGGAGAAGGAATAGGAATGCACTCTTTTTGTGGTTTTGTGGGTGCCGGCTGAGAAGCCGGCGGAACAGAAAAACGAAACCAAAGATTCTCCACCCGGCCCTCTACCGGTGGAGGGAGCGATGCCATCACCGTCTCCCGTAGAGTGATCCCATCCGAATCCAAGTCGCCCGTCTCAGGGCCGCTTCGATTTCCGTTTACCACGGGAAGCGGGTGGGGCGGGCGGGGCGGGCTGCCGACGGCTGTTCCCCCTCCGTGGCCTGGAAGATGTTCTAGTGGGGGGGGTGGAGGCAGCCGCCGCAGGGCGCCCTCGGCGAGGAGCAGACGGGGCCGCCGGCGCTGGAGGGCGAGATGCAGGTCGCTTGCGCCGGGGCATGATCTGAGCGATCGCCTCCGTCTGCTTCTGGGCGGCGGAGAACTGCTGGGCAAAAGACTCCACCGACTCACCGAAGAGACCAGCCTGGGACACGGGAGCGTCTAAGAACTTGTTCTTCTCCGCATCCGACATGTCCGCCAGACATAGCCATAAGTGGCGTTCCTGGACCACCATAGTGGACATGGCACGACCAATCGCCTGCGCTGTCACCTTCGTAGCGCGAAGAGCCAGATCAGTGGCAGCCCGGAGCTCCGAAAGGACAGGCGAGTCGTGTCCTCCCTCGTGCAGATCCCTCAAGGCCTTCGCTTGATGAACCTGCAGCAACGCCATTGCGTGCAGGGCTGAAGCCGCCTCTCCACATGCCTGGTGGGCAGCGCCCGTTAAACCGGAGGACTGTCTGCAGGCACGAGAGGGGAGGGTTGGGCGGTCCTTCCAAGAGGGAGCGTGAGCCGGACACAGTTGCATCGCGACAGCACGCTCCACGGGAGGGATCCCCGTGTAACCCTTAGCGGCTCCGCTGGTGAGGGAGGTGAGGGGGGAGGGCTGAAACGGCCGTAATCTCATGGAAAACGGCGACTTCCAGGTTCTAGTCAGCTCCTCGTGCACCTCGGGGAAGAAAGGCACCGGTGGAGAGGGTTGTGACACCCGGGCAGCTCCAAAGAACCAATCATCCAGGCGGGACGGCTCGGGCTGAGGGGGGGGAACCCACTCTAACCCTACGGTCTCCGCCGCTCGAGCGAGCACGGCCACCATCTCTGGATCGAACTCCGGCGTCCCAACCCGACCAGAGGGAGGAAGGGCGTCGGGGTCCACGTCAGGGGGAGGAGGCCCACCCTCGGATGCTGCGGCGTCGGTGGACCCGGAGGGAGGCACAATGGATTCTAGAGACATCGTAGAACACGACGCTGAAGTCTCCATAGGCACATCAACCGGCTGTGGATGAGGAGGCTGAGAGCATGAGGACGAATCCCCCGACCGGCTCAGCACAGTGATGCGGAGGTCGTCCTTTGAGAGCTTCACAGCCGCACCGTGGCGGCGTTCAGCACTCGCATGACGAGGGTTGCGCTTTTCCCGGAGGAAAGACAACCGTCTCCGCAAATCCACAAGGGACATGCTCTCGCAGTGAGAACACTTACCCCCAGCGAACGCTGCCTCTGCGTGCTCGATGCCCAAACACGAAAGACAACGCTCGTGACCGTCCTTCGGACCCATGTATTTGCCGCACCCAAGATCGCACGGACGAAAAGCCATCCTGAAAAGGACGCTGATGTCCGGAAATATACGAGAGAGTGGCTGCCTTTAACAAGGCACAAAGCTCTCTCGTATCACTCTTTTAGGGAAATTCACTCAGATGCTTAGTTGATGAGCGCACAGGAAGGCAACGCACACACTAAACTCAAAACAATAAACAGATGTAGAGCCGTGGAATAAGCGAAGCGTCCGCTGTGGTACTGCTAGTACAACCAACTTCAGCAATCAGATCCCAACAGAGTAGAGTAGCTTCTCAGTAGCAGATACTGCAGGCTTTCGAAGCGAATAAAAGCTAATTTCCCTATTTGCACCTGCTGCTTATATACGCACCTGGCGGGGCGGCGCCAGCATTATGCAAATATCTCAATGCCAAGTTCATTGGCGTTTTAGTAGTATTCGAAGCAGATTGGTCTCTCTAAGCGAGTTCCCAATTCGTCGGTCACGACGTGACGTCGTAGTGACCGACTGAAAGGGAACTACATAGTGTTGCTTTAACAACAGCCATTTAAGTATGACCGTGTGCCCCTGGCTCTTCAGTGGTCGTTCACACTTTTGGGTCCTTCTGAGCTCATCAAGTTTTGATTGCTGTGTTAATATCCTTGGAATGACTCATCATATTTTAAAATGGGTTTTCACACTTTTACAGCACAACACAGAAATTTAGCTGTTTACTGCCTTTTCTAAATTTAAACAAAGTACAGCATATATTCTCAAATAGTATTTACAAGAATAAAAATGAGAGGAACGCAAAATCTTTAAGTGGAACAGTACCTACTACTGTCTGAAGTGGGAGTTGAAAAAAGACACAAAGAGGAACAACAATTGATGAACAAACACCAACAAGACTGCCCCAAAGAGATGCACTTATTCTTTGAGAGATTAATGAATGCTTCTCTTTGTAGAAATCCAGAGGAGGATATGGACATAAAGAACAATAAACCAAGGCCACGAAGTCAGTCAGCAAAAAATTACCCCAACTTGATAGCACTTTCTAATCAAGATGGAAAGATAATGCTGAAGTTGGAGCAAATATCAGCTTGTTCTCATTTAAAGAGTAACTAAACCCTAAACCAACTTTTTTAAGTTAATGATCTGTAAGAATGATGCTTTATTAGTGCTGTTCATTGATTTTAGTAATTTTTTTGACATTTGGATATAAAGTGTTTCAATACTGCAATATATGGTGTAAAAACGTCTGAGTGCTGCCCTCTTCAGGTTGAACGGTGGGTACTGCAGTTGAATTTTCCCATTGGATGTTGGGTCCAAAAAATGACTCGTGACGTAAGCAGGTTCAAGCTCACCACGCCCTTGTTACGATCTCACCACACACTTGGTACGAGCTTAGTTCGTCCCCTCTATCTCCGTTGGGATCTGCCCACTTTTCTTGCATTTTTCAAATATTGCCAGTGGGTGGAGTCAGGCTCTGACCAGGGGTTTAGTTACGCTTTAAGCATGCATTTTATTGCAAGTAGGTTGTTGGAGCTTGTGTGAAAGAAATACCACAGGAAAGATGTGGGGTCTTGCCTGCAGTTCACTACACAATTAAAACTACCCCAAAGAGAAGCACTTATGAATATTTGACCAATCAATGCTGCCATTTGAAGTAATCTTACTGTGTTGCATCTTCTGCTTGAATGAGCATTACTCAAGGAAGTCAGCATGGAGCTCCTAATAAGTCTTCTCTTTTGCAGCATAGGTCACTTAAAACTACCCCAACAAATAGCACTTACTGAATTCAACAGACAAGTCAGTGCCATTGCAAAGGTACTGATAGTGACCGCTGCTTGAATGAGCATTGCTCAAGGAAGTCAGCATGGAGTTCCTGAAATCTTCTCTTTTGCAGCATAGGTCACTTAAAACTACCCCAACAAATAGCACTTACTGAATACAACACAAGTCAGTGCCATTGCAAAGGTACTGATAGTAACAGCTTTGGGGGCTAAAAACGAATGAAATATTTAGCAGCAATGGACTTCACTTACAGACAGAGACAGGAGAAATGTGTTGCTTTCTGGTAAATCTAGCTGGTCTGAGGCTAGCTGTTTAACAACAGCCATTTAAGTATGTCCGTGTGCCCCTAGCTCTTCAGTGATCGTTCACACTTATGGGTCCTTCTGAGCTCATCAAGTTTTGATTGCTGTGTTAATATCCTTGGAACGACTCATCATATTTTAAAATGGGTTTTCACACTTTTACAGCACAACACAGAAATTTAGCTGTTCACTGCCTTTTCTAAATTTAAACAAAGTACAGCATATATTCTCAAATAGTATTTACAAGACTGAAAATGAGAGGAACGCAAAATCTTTAAGTGGAACAATACCTACTACTGTCTGAAGTGGGAGTTGAAAAAAGACATAAAGAGGAACAACAATTGATGAAGAAACACCAACAAGACATCCCCAAAGAGATGCACTTTTTCTTTGGGAGATTAATGAATGCTTCTCTTTGTAGAAATCCAGAGTAGGATATGGACATAAAGAACAATAAACCAAGGCCACGAAGTCAGTCAGCAAAAAAATAACCCCAACTTGATAGCACTTTCTTATCAAGATGGAAGGATAATGCTAAAGTTGGAGCAAATATCAGCTTGTTCTCATTTAAGCATGCATTTTATTGCAAGTAGGTTGTTGGAGCTTGTGTGAAAGAAATACCACAGGAAAGATGTGGGGTCTTGCCTGCAGTTCACTACACAATTAAAACTACCCCAAAGATAAGCACTTATGAATATTTGACCAATCAATGCTGCCATTTGAAGTAATCTTACTGTGTTGCATCTTCTGCTTGAATGAGCATTACTCAAGGAAGTCAGCATGGAGCTCCTTAAAAGTCTTCTCTTTTGCAGCATAGGTCACTTAAAACTACCCCAACAAATAGCACTTACTGAATTCAACAGACAAGCCAGTGCCATTGCAAAGGTACTGATAGTGACCGCTGCTTGAATGAGCATTGCTCAAGGAAGTCAGCATGGAGTTCCTGAAGTCTTCTCTTTTGCAGCATAGATCACTTAAAACTACCCCAACAAATAGCACTTACTGAATACAACACAAGTCAGTGCCATTGCAAAGGTACTGATAGTAACAGCTTTGGGGGCTAAAAACGAATGAAATATTTAGCAGCAATGGACTTCACTTACAGACAGAGACAGGAGAAATGTGTTGCTTTCTGGTAGATCTAGCTGGTCTGAGGCTAGCTGTTTAACAACAGCCATTTAAGTATGTCCGTGTGCCCCTGGCTCTTCAGTGATCGTTCACACTTATGGGTCCTTCTGAGCTCATCAAGTTTTGATTGCTGTGTTAATATCCTTGGAACGACTCATCATATTTTAAAATGGGTTTTCACACTTTTACAGCACAACACGGAAATTTAGCTGTTCACTGCCTTTTCTAAATTTAAACAAAGTACAGCATATATTCTCAAATAGTATTTACAAGAATGAAAATGAGAGGAACGCAAAATCTTTAAGTGGAACAATACCTACTACTGTCTGAAGTGGGAGTTGAAAAAAGACACAAAGAGGAACAACAATTGATGAAGAAACACCAACAAGACATCCCCAAAGAGATGCACTTTTTCTTTGGGAGATTAATGAATGCTTCTCTTTGTAGAAATCCAGAGTAGGATATGGACATAAAGAACAATAAACCAAGGCCACGAAGTCAGTCAGCAAAAAATTACCCCAACTTGATAACACTTTCTTATCAAGATGGAAGGATAATGCTAAAGTTGGAGCAAATATCATCTTGTTCTCATTTAAGCATGCATTTTATTGCAAGTAGGGTGTTGGAGCTCGTGTGAAAGAAATACCACAGGAAAGATGTGGGGTCTTGCCTGCAGTTCACTACACAATTAAAACTACCCCAAAGAGAAGCACTTATTAATATTTGACCAATCAATGCTGCCATTTGAAGTAATCTTACTGTGTTTTATCCTCTGATTGAATGAGCATTGCTCGAATAAGTCAGCATGGAGTTCCCGAAAGGTCTTCTCATTAGCAGCATAGGTCACATAAAACTACCCCAACAAATAGCACTTACTGAATACAACAGACAAGTCAGTGCCATTGCAAAGGTACTGATAGTAACCGCTGCTTGAATGAGCATTGCTCAAGGAAGTCAGCATGGAGTTCTTTAAGTCTTCTCTTTTGCAGCATAGGTCACTTAAAACTACCCCAACAAATAGCACTTACTGAATACAACAGACAAGTCAGTGCAATTGCAAGGGTACTGATAGTAACATTATTTTCAGCTAAAAACAATTGAAATCTCTAGCAGTAATGGACATCACTTACAGACAGAGACAGGAGTAATGTGTTGCATGCTGAAAGATCTAGCTGGTCTGAGGCTAGCTGTTTAACAACAGCCATTTAAGTATGTCCGTGTGCCCCTGGCTCTTCAGTGGTCGTTCACACTTTTGGGTCCTTCTGAGCTCATCAAGTTTTGATTGCTGTGTTAATATCCTTGGAATGACTCATCATATTTTAAAATCGGTTTTCACACTTTTACAGCACAACACGGAAATGTAGCTGTTTACTGCCTTTTCTAAATTTAAACAAAGTACAGCATATATTCTCAAATAGTATTTACAGGAATGAAAATGAGAAGAACGCAAAATCTTTAAGTGGAACAGTACCTACTACTGTCTGAAGTGGGAGTTGAAAAAAGACACAAAGAGGAACAACAATTGATGAACAAACACCAACAAGACTGCCCCAAAGAGATGCACTTATTCTTTGAGAGATTAATGAATGCTTCTCTTTGTAGAAATCCAGAGGAGGATATGGACATAAAAAACAATAAACCAAGGCCACGAAGTCAGTCAGCAAAAAATTACCCCAACTTGATAGCACTTTCTAATCAAGATGGAAAGATAATGCTGAAGTTGGAGCAAATATCAGCTTGTTCTCATTTAAACATGCATTTTATTGCAAGTAGGTTGTTGGAGCTTGTGTGAAAGAAATACCACAGGAAAGATGTGGGGTCTTGCCTGCAGTTCACTACACAATTAAAACTACCCCAAAGAGAAGCACTTATGAATATTTGACCAATCAATGCTGCCATTTGAAGTAATCTTACTGTGTTGCATCTTCTGCTTGAATGAGCATTACTCAAGGAAGTCAGCATGGAGCTCCTGAAAAGTCTTCTCTTTTGCAGCATAGGTCACTTAAAACTACCCCAACAAATAGCACTTACTGAATACAACAGACAAGTCAGTGCCATTGCAAAGGTACTGATAGTAACCGCTGCTTGAATGAGCATTGCTCAAGGAAGTCAGCATGGAGTTCTTTAAGTCTTCTCTTTTGCAGCATAGGTCACTTAAAACTACCCCAACAAATAGCACTTACTGAATACAACACAAGTCAGTGCCATTGCAAAGGTACTGATAGTAACAGCTTTGGGGGCTAAAAACGAATGAAATATTTAGCAGCAATGGACTTCACTTACAGACAGACACAGGAGAAATGTGTTGCTTTCTGGTAGATCTAGCTGGTCTGAGGCTAGCTGTTTAACAACAGCCATTTAAGTATGTCCGTGTGCCCCTGGCTCTTCAGTGATCGTTCACACTTATGGGTCCTTCTGAGCTCATCAAGTTTTGATTGCTGTGTTAATATCCTTGGAACGACTCATCATATTTTAAAATGGGTTTTCACACTTTTACAGCACAACACGGAAATTTAGCTGTTCACTGCCTTTTCTAAATTTTAACAAAGTACAGCATATATTCTCAAATAGTATTTACAAGAATGAAAATGAGAGGAACGCAAAATCTTTAAGTGGAACAATACCTACTACTGTCTGAAGTGGGAGTTGAAAAAAGACATAAAGAGGAACAACAATTGATGAAGAAACACCAACAAGACATCCCCAAAGAGATGCACTTTTTCTTTGGGAGATTAATGAATGCTTCTCTTTGTAGAAATCCAGAGTAGGATATGGACATAAAGAACAATAAACCAAGGCCACGAAGTCAGTCAGCAAAAAATTACCCCAACTTGATAGCACTTTCTTATCAAGATGGAAGGATAATGCTAAAGTTGGAGCAAATATCAGCTTGTTCTCATTTAAGCATGCATTTTATTGCAAGTAGGGTGTTGGAGCTGGTGTGAAAGAAATACCACAGGAAAGATGTGGGGTCTTGCCTGCAGTTCACTACACAATTAAAACTACCCCAAAGAGAAGCACTTATTAATATTTGACCAATCAATGCTGCCATTTGAAGTAATCTTACTGTGTTTTATCCTCTGATTGAATGAGCATTGCTCGAATAAGTCAGCATGGAGTTCCCGAAAGGTCTTCTCATTAGCAGCATAGGTCACATAAAACTACCCCAACAAATAGCACTTACTGAATACAACAGACAAGTCAGTGCCATTGCAAAGGTACTGATAGTAACCGCTGCTTGAATGAGCATTGCTCAAGGAAGTCAGCATGGAGTTCTTTAAGTCTTCTCTTTTGCAGCATAGGTCACTTAAAACTACCCCAACAAATAGCACTTACTGAATACAACAGACAAGTCAGTGCAATTGCAAGGGTACTGATAGTAACATTATTTTCAGCTAAAAACAATTGAAATCTCTAGCAGTAATGGACATCACTTACAGACAGAGACAGGAGTAATGTGTTGCATGCTGAAAGATCTAGCTGGTCTGAGGCTAGCTGTTTAACAACAGCCATTTAAGTATGTCCGTGTGCCCCTGGCTCTTCAGTGGTCGTTCACACTTTTGGGTCCTTCTGAGCTCATCAAGTTTTGATTGCTGTGTTAATATCCTTGGAATGACTCATCATATTTTAAAATCGGTTTTCACACTTTTACAGCACAACACGGAAATGTAGCTGTTTACTGCCTTTTCTAAATTTAAACAAAGTACAGCATATATTCTCAAATAGTATTTACAGGAATGAAAATGAGAAGAACGCAAAATCTTTAAGTGGAACAGTACCTACTACTGTCTGAAGTGGGAGTTGAAAAAAGACACAAAGAGGAACAACAATTGATGAACAAACACCAACAAGACTGCCCCAAAGAGATGCACTTATTCTTTGAGAGATTAATGAATGCTTCTCTTTGTAGAAATCCAGAGGAGGATATGGACATAAAGAACAATAAACCAAGGCCACGAAGTCAGTCAGCAAAAAATTACCCCAACTTGATAGCACTTTCTAATCAAGATGGAAAGATAATGCTGAAGTTGGAGCAAATATCAGCTTGTTCTCATTTAAACATGCATTTTATTGCAAGTAGGTTGTTGGAGCTTGTGTGAAAGAAATACCACAGGAAAGATGTGGGGTCTTGCCTGCAGTTCACTACACAATTAAAACTACCCCAAAGAGAAGCACTTATGAATATTTGACCAATCAATGCTGCCATTTGAAGTAATCTTACTGTGTTGCATCTTCTGCTTGAATGAGCATTACTCAAGGAAGTCAGCATGGAGCTCCTGAAAAGTCTTCTCTTTTGCAGCATAGGTCACTTAAAACTACCCCAACAAATAGCACTTACTGAATTCAACAGACAAGTCAGTGCCATTGCAAAGGTACTGATAGTGACCGCTGCTTGAATGAGCATTGCTCAAGGAAGTCAGCATGGAGTTCCTGAAGTCTTCTCTTTTGCAGCATAGGTCACTTAAAACTACCCCAACAAATAGCACTTACTGAATACAACACAAGTCAGTGCCATTGCAAAGGTACTGATAGTAACAGCTTTGGGGGCTAAAAACGAATTAAATATTTAGCAGCAATGGACTTCACTTACAGACAGAGACAGGAGAAATGTGTTGCTTTCTGGTAGATCTAGCTGGTCTGAGGCTAACTGTTTAACAACAGCCATTTAAGTATGTCCGTGTGCCCCTGGCTCTTCAGTGATCGTTCACACTTATGGGTCCTTCTGAGCTCATCAAGTTTTGATTGCTGTGTTAATATCCTTGGAACGACTCATCATATTTTAAAATGGGTTTTCACACTTTTACAGCACAACACGGAAATTTAGCTGTTCACTGCCTTTTCTAAATTTTAACAAAGTACAGCATATATTCTCAAATAGTATTTACAAGAATGAAAATGAGAGGAACGCAAAATCTTTAAGTGGAACAATACCTACTACTGTCTGAAGTGGGAGTTGAAAAAAGACATAAAGAGGAACAACAATTGATGAAGAAACACCAACAAGACATCCCCAAAGAGATGCACTTTTTCTTTGGGAGATTAATGAATGCTTCTCTTTGTAGAAATCCAGAGTAGGATATGGACTTAAAGAACAATAAACCAAGGCCACGAAGTCAGTCAGCAAAAAATTACCCCAACTTGATAGCACTTTCTTATCAAGATGGAAGGATAATGCTAAAGTTGGAGCAAATATCAGCTTGTTCTCATTTAAGCATGCATTTTATTGCAAGCAGGGTGTTGGAGCTGGTGTGAAAGAAATACCACAGGAAAGATGTGGGGTCTTGCCTGCAGTTCACTACACAATTAAAACTACCCCAAAGAGAAGCACTTATGAATATTTGACCAATCAATGCTGCCATTTGAAGTAATCTTACTGTGTTTTATCCTCTGATTGAATGAGCATTGCTCGAATAAGTCAGCATGGAGTTCCCGAAAGGTCTTCTCATTAGCAGCATAGGTCACATAAAACTACCCCAACAAATAGCACTTACTGAATACAACAGACAAGTCAGTGCCATTGCAAAGGTACTGATAGTAACCGCTGCTTGAATGAGCATTGCTCAAGGAAGTCAGCATGGAGTTCTTTAAGTCTTCTCTTTTGCAGCATAGGTCACTTAAAACTACCCCAACAAATAGCACTTACTGAATACAACAGACAAGTCAGTGCAATTGCAAGGGTACTGATAGTAACATTATTTTCAGCTAAAAACAATTGAAATCTCTATCAGTAATGGACATCACTTACAGACAGAGACAGGAGTAATGTGTTGCATGCTGAAAGATCTAGCTGGTCTGAGGCTAGCTGTTTAACAACAGCCATTTAAGTATGTCCGTGTGCCCCTGGCTCTTCAGTGGTCGTTCACACTTTTGGGTCCTTCTGAGCTCATCAAGTTTTGATTGCTGTGTTAATATCCTTGGAATGACTCATCATATTTTAAAATCGGTTTTCACACTTTTACAGCACAACACGGAAATGTAGCTGTTTACTGCCTTTTCTAAATTTAAACAAAGTACAGCATATATTCTCAAATAGTATTTACAGGAATGAAAATGAGAAGAACGCAAAATCTTTAAGTGGAACAGTACCTACTACTGTCTGAAGTGGGAGTTGAAAAAAGACACAAAGAGGAACAACAATTGATGAACAAACACCAACAAGACTGCCCCAAAGAGATGCACTTATTCTTTGAGAGATTAATGAATGCTTCTCTTTGTAGAAATCCAGAGGAGGATATGGACATAAAGAACAATAAACCAAGGCCACGAAGTCAGTCAGCAAAAAATTACCCCAACTTGATAGCACTTTCTAATCAAGATGGAAAGATAATGCTGAAGTTGGAGCAAATATCAGCTTGTTCTCATTTAAACATGCATTTTATTGCAAGTAGGTTGTTGGAGCTTGTGTGAAAGAAATACCACAGGAAAGATGTGGGGTCTTGCCTGCAGTTCACTACACAATTAAAACTACCCCAAAGAGAAGCACTTATGAATATTTGACCAATCAATGCTGCCATTTGAAGTAATCTTACTGTGTTGCATCTTCTGCTTGAATGAGCATTACTCAAGGAAGTCAGCATGGAGCTCCTGAAAAGTCTTCTCTTTTGCAGCATAGGTCACTTAAAACTACCCCAACAAATAGCACTTACTGAATTCAACAGACAAGTCAGTGCCATTGCAAAGGTACTGATAGTGACCGCTGCTTGAATGAGCATTGCTCAAGGAAGTCAGCATGGAGTTCCTGAAGTCTTCTCTTTTGCAGCATAGGTCACTTAAAACTACCCCAACAAATAGCACTTACTGAATACAACACAAGTCAGTGCCATTGCAAAGGTACTGATAGTAACAGCTTTGGGGGCTAAAAACGAATGAAATATTTAGCAGCAATGGACTTCACTTACAGACAGACACAGGAGAAATGTGTTGCTTTCTGGTAGATCTAGCTGGTCTGAGGCTAGCTGTTTAACAACAGCCATTTAAGTATGTCCGTGTGCCCCTGGCTCTTCAGTGATCGTTCACACTTATGGGTCCTTCTGAGCTCATCAAGTTTTGATTGCTGTGTTAATATCCTTGGAACGACTCATCATATTTTAAAATGGGTTTTCACACTTTTACAGCACAACACGGAAATTTAGCTGTTCACTGCCTTTTCTAAATTTTAACAAAGTACAGCATATATTCTCAAATAGTATTTACAAGAATGAAAATGAGAGGAACGCAAAATCTTTAAGTGGAACAATACCTACTACTGTCTGAAGTGGGAGTTGAAAAAAGACATAAAGAGGAACAACAATTGATGAAGAAACACCAACAAGACATCCCCAAAGAGATGCACTTTTTCTTTGGGAGATTAATGAATGCTTCTCTTTGTAGAAATCCAGAGTAGGATATGGACATAAAGAACAATAAACCAAGGCCACGAAGTCAGTCAGCAAAAAATTACCCCAACTTGATAGCACTTTCTTATCAAGATGGAAGGATAATGCTAAAGTTGGAGCAAATATCAGCTTGTTCTCATTTAAGCATGCATTTTATTGCAAGTAGGGTGTTGGAGCTGGTGTGAAAGAAATACCACAGGAAAGATGTGGGGTCTTGCCTGCAGTTCACTACACAATTAAAACTACCCCAAAGAGAAACACTTATGAATATTTGACCAATCAATGCTGCCATTTGAAGTAATCTTACTGTGTTTTATCCTCTGATTGAATGAGCATTGCTCGAATAAGTCAGCATGGAGTTCCCGAAAGGTCTTCTCATTAGCAGCATAGGTCACATAAAACTACCCCAACAAATAACACTTACTGAATACAACAGACAAGTCAGTGCCATTGCAAAGGTACTGATAGTAACCGCTGCTTGAATGAGCATTGCTCAAAGGAAGTCAGCATGGAGTTCTTTAAGTCTTCTCTTTTGCAGCATAGGTCACTTAAAACTACCCCAACAAATAGCACTTACTGAATACAACAGACAAGTCAGTGCAATTGCAAGGGTACTGATAGTAACATTATTTTCATCTAAAAACAATTGAAATCTCTAGCAGTAATGGACATCACTGGACAGAGACAGGAGTAATGTGTTGCATGCTGAAAGATCTAGCTGGTCTGAGGCTAGCTGTTTAACAACAGCCATTTAAGTATGTCCGTGTGCCCCTGGCTCTTCAGTGATCGTTCACACTTATGGGTCCTTCTGAGCTCATCAAGTTTTGATTGCTGTGTTAATATACTTGGAACGACTCATCATATTTTGAAATGGGTTTTCACACTTTTACAGCACAACACGGAAATTTAGCTGTTCACTGCCTTTTCTAAATTTAAACAAAGTACAGCATATATTCTCAAACAGTATTTACAAGAATGAAAATGAGAGGAACGCAAAATATTTAAGTGGAACAGTACCTACTACTGTCTGAAGTGGGAGTTGAAAAAAGACACAAAGAGGAACAACAATTGATGAACAAACACCAACAAGACTGCCCCAAAGAGATTCACTTTTTCTTTGAGAGATTAATGAATGCTTCTCTTTGTAGAAATCCAGAGTAGGATATGGACATAAAGAACAATAAACCAAGGCCACGAAGTCAGTCAGCAAAAAATTACCCCAACTTGATAGCACTTTCTTATCAAGATGGAAGGATAATGCTAAAGTTGGAGCAAATATCAGCTTGTTCTCATTTAAGCATGCATTTTATTGCAAGTAGGTTGTTGGAGCTTGTGTGAAAGAAATACCACAGGAAAGATGTGGGGTCTTGCCTGCAGTTCACTACACAATTAAAACTACCCCAAAGAGAAGCACTTATGAATATTTGACCAATCAATGCTGCCATTTGAAGTAATCTTACTGTGTTGTATCCTCTGCTTGAATGAGCATTGCTCAAGGAAGTCAGCATGGAGTTCTTTAAGTCTTCTCTTTTGCAGCATAGGTCACTTAAAACTACCCCAACAAATAGCACTTACTGAATACAACAGACAAGTCAGTGCCATTGCAAAGGTACTGATAGTAACAGCTTTGGGGGCTAAAAACGAATGAAATCTTTAGCAGCAATGGACTTCACTTACAGACAGAGACAGGATAAATGTGTTGCTTTCTGGTAGATCTAGCTGGTCTGAGGCTAGCTGTTTAACAACAGCCATTTAAGTATGTCCGTGTGCCCCTGGCTCTTCAGTGATCGTTCACACTTATGGGTCCTTCTGAGCTCATCAAGTTTTGATTGCTGTGTTAATATACTTGGAACGACTCATCATATTTTGAAATGGGTTTTCACACTTTTACAGCACAACACGGAAATTTAGCTGTTCACTGCCTTTTCTAAATTTAAACAAAGTACAGCATATATTCTCAAACAGTATTTACAAGAATGAAAATGAGAGGAACGCAAAATATTTAAGTGGAACAGTACCTACTACTGTCTGAAGTGGGAGTTGAAAAAAGACACAAAGAGGAACAACAATTGATGAACAAACACCAACAAGACTGCCCCAAAGAGATGCACTTATTCTTTGAGAGATTAATGAATGCTTCTCTTTGTAGAAATCCAGAGTAGGATATGGACATAAAGAACAATAAACCAAGGCCACGAAGTCAGTCAGCAAAAAATTACCCCAACTTGATAGCACTTTCTTATCAAGATGGAAGGATAATGCTAAAGTTGGAGCAAATATCAGCTTGTTCTCATTTAAGCATGCATTTTATTGCAAGTAGGTTGTTGGAGCTTGTGTGAAAGAAATACCACAAGAAAGATGTGGGGTCTTGCCTGCAGTTCACTACACAATTAAAACTACCCCAAAGAGAAGCACTTATGAATATTTGACCAATCAATGCTGCCATTTGAAGTAATCTTACTGTGTTGTATCCTCTGCTTGAATGAGCATTGCTCAAGGAAGTCAGCATGGAGTTCTTTAAGTCTTCTCTTTTGCAGCATAGGTCACTTAAAACTACCCCAACAAATAGCACTTACTGAATACAACAGACAAGTCAGTGCCATTGCAAAGGTACTGATAGTAACAGCTTTGGGGGCTAAAAACGAATGAAATCTTTAGCAGCAATGGACTTCACTTACAGACAGAGACAGGATAAATGTGTTGCTTTCTGGTAGATCTAGCTGGTCTGAGGCTAGCTGTTTAACAACAGCCATTTAAGTATGTCCGTGTGCCCCTGGCTCTTCAGTGGTCGTTCACACTTTTGGGTCCTTCTGAGCTCATCAAGTTTTGATTGCTGTGTTAATATCCTTGGAATGACTCATCATATTTTAAAATCGGTTTTCACACTTTTACAGCACAACACGGAAATTTAGCTGTTTACTGCCTTTTCTAAATTTAAACAAAGTACAGCATATATTCTCAAATAGTATTTACAAGAATGAAAATGAGAGGAACGCAAAATCTTTAAGTGGAACAGTACCTACTACTGTCTGAAGTGGGAGTTGAAAAAAGACACAAAGAGGAACAACAATTGATGAACAAACACCAACAAGACTGCCACAAAGAGATGCACTTATTCTTTGAGAGATTAATGAATGCTTCTCTTTGTAGACATCCAGAGGAGGATATGGACATAAAGAACAATAAACCAAGGCCACGAAGTCAATCAGTAAAAAATTACCCCAACTTGATAGCACTTTCTAATCAAGATGGAAGGATAATGCTAAAGTTGGAGCAAATATCAGCTTGTTTTCATTTAAGCATGCATTTTATTGCAAGTAGGTTGTTGGAGCTTGTGTGAAAGAAATACCACAGGAAAGATGTGGGGTCTTGCCTGCAGTTCACTACACAATTAAAACTACCCCAAAGAGAAGCACTTATGAATATTTGACCAATCAATGCTGCCATTTGAAGTAATCTTACTGTGTTGTATCCTCTGCTTGAATGAGCATTGCTCAAGGAAGTCAGCATGGAGCTCCTGAAAAGTCTTCTCATTAGCAGCATAGGTCACATAAAACTACCCCAACAAATAGCACTTACTGAATACAAAAGACAAGTCAGTGCCATTGCAAAGGTACTGATAGTGACCGCTGCTTGAATGAGCATTGCTCAAATAAGTCAGCATGGAGTTCCCGAAAGGTCTTCTCTTTTGCAGCATAGGTCACTTAAAACTACCCCAACAAATAGCACTTACTGAATACAACACAAGTCAGTGCCATTGCAAAGGTACTGATAGTAACAGCTTTGGGGGCTAAAAACGAATGAATTCTTTAGCAGCAATGGACTTCACTTACAGACAGAGACAGGATAAATGTGTTGCTTTCTGGTAGATCTAGCTGGTCTGAGGCTAGCTGTTTAACAACAGCCATTTAAGTATGACCGTGTGCCCCTGGCTCTTCAGTGGTCGTTCACACTTTTGGGTCCTTCTGAGCTCATCAAGTTTTGATTGCTGTGTTAATATCCTTGGAATGACTCATCATATTTTAAAATGGGTTTTCACACTTTTACAGCACAACACAGAAATTTAGCTGTTTACTGCCTTTTCTAAATTTAAACAAAGTACAGCATATATTCTCAAATAGTATTTACAAGAATAAAAATGAGAGGAACGCAAAATCTTTAAGTGGAACAGTACCTACTACTGTCTGAAGTGGGAGTTGAAAAAAGACACAAAGAGGAACAACAATTGATGAACAAACACCAACAAGACTGCCCCAAAGAGATGCACTTATTCTTTGAGAGATTAATGAATGCTTCTCTTTGTAGAAATCCAGAGGAGGATATGGACATAAAGAACAATAAACCAAGGCCACGAAGTCAGTCAGCAAAAAATTACCCCAACTTGATAGCACTTTCTAATCAAGATGGAAAGATAATGCTGAAGTTGGAGCAAATATCAGCTTGTTCTCATTTAAAGAGTAACTAAACCCTAAACCAACTTTTTTTAGTTAATGATCTGTAAGAATGATGCTTTATTAGTGCTGTTCATTGATTTTAGTAATTTTTTTGACATTTGGATATAAAGTGTTTCAATACTGCAATATATGGTGTAAAAACGTCTGAGTGCTGCCCTCTTCAGGTTGAACGGTGGGTACTGCAGTTGAATTTTCCCATTGGATGTTGGGTCCAAAAAATGACTCGTGACGTAAGCAGGTTCAAGCTCACCACGCCCTTGTTACGATCTCACCACACACTTGGTACGAGCTTAGTTCGTCCCCTCTATCTCCGTTGGGATCTGCCCACTTTTCTTGCATTTTTCAAATATTGCCAGTGGGTGGAATCAGGCTCTGACCAGGGGTTTAGTTACGCTTTAAGCATGCATTTTATTGCAAGTAGGTTGTTGGAGCTTGTGTGAAAGAAATACCACAGGAAAGATGTGGGGTCTTGCCTGCAGTTCACTACACAATTAAAACTACCCCAAAGAGAAGCACTTATGAATATTTGACCAATCAATACTGCCATTTGAAGTAATCTTACTGTGTTGCATCTTCTGCTTGAATGAGCATTACTCAAGGAAGTCAGCATGGAGCTCCTGAAAAGTCTTCTCTTTTGCAGCATAGGTCACTTAAAACTACCCCAACAAATAGCACTTACTGAATTCAACAGACAAGTCAGTGCCATTGCAAAGGTACTGATAGTGACCGCTGCTTGAATGAGCATTGCTCATGGAAGTCAGCATGGAGTTCCTGAAATCTTCTCTTTTGCAGCATAGGTCACTTAAAACTACCCCAACAAATAGCACTTACTGAATACAACACAAGTCAGTGCCATTGCAAAGGTACTGATAGTAACAGCTTTGGGGGCTAAAAACGAATGAAATATTTAGCAGCAATGGACTTTTTTGGGCTTTACCTAGCTTCCTCTTCAATACGTTGCTTTAGTAATACGTGCAATTATAATATTGAGTCATAGCCGCAGCAAATTTAACTGCTCATGCTATCATGTATTCTGTTGTGCTATCTGTCGTTTTCTGTGCTTTTCACTGCTTCTATTTATGTAAAGCTGCTTTGAAACAATTGACTTTTGTGAAAAGCGCTATATAAATAAAATTGAATTGAATTGAATTGAACTTCACTTACAGACAGAGACAGGAGAAATGTGTTGCTTTCTGGTAGATCTAGCTGGTCTGAGGCTAGCTGTTTAATAACAGCCATTTAAGTATGTCCGTGTGCCCCTGGCTCTTCAGTGATCGTTCACACTTATGGGTCCTTCTGAGCTCATCAAGTTTTGATTGCTGTGTTAATATCCTTGGAACGACTCATCATATTTTAAAATGGGTTTTCACACTTTTACAGCACAACACAGAAATGTAGCTGTTCACTGCCTTTTCTAAATTTAAACAAAGTACAGCATATATTCTCAAATAGTATTTACAAGAATGAAAATGAGAGGAACGCAAAATCTTTAAGTGGAACAGTACCTACTACTGTCTGAAGTGGGAGTTGAAAAAAGACACAAAGAGGAACAACAATTGATGAACAAACACCAACAAGACTGCCCCAAAGAGATGCACTTATTCTTTGAGAGATTAATGAATGCTTCTCTTTGTAGAAATCCAGAGTAGGATATGGACATAAAGAACAATAAACCAAGGCCACGAAGTCAGTCAGCAAAAAATTACCCCAACTTGATAGCACTTTCTTATCAAGATGGAAGGATAATGCTAAAGTTGGAGCAAATATCAGCTTGTTCTCATTTAAGCATGCATTTTATTGCAAGTAGGTTGTTGGAGCTCGTGTGAAAGAAATACCACAGGAAAGATGTGGGGTCTTGCCTGCAGTTCACTACACAATTAAAACTACCCCAAAGAGAAGCACTTATGAATATTTGACCAATCAATGCTGCCATTTGAAGTAATCTTACTGTGTTGTATCCTCTGCTTGAATGAGCATTGCTCAAGGAAGTCAGCATGGAGCTCCTGAAAAGTCTTCTCATTAGCAGCATAGGTCACATAAAACTACCCCAACAAATAGCACTTACTGAATACAAAAGACAAGTCAGTGCCATTGCAAAGGTACTGATAGTGACCGCTGCTTGAATGAGCATTGCTCAAATAAGTCAGCATGGAGTTCCCGAAAGGTCTTCTCTTTTGCAGCAGGTCACTTAAAACTACCCCAACAAATAGCACTTACTGAATACAACACAAGTCAGTGCCATTGCAAAGGTACTGATAGTAACAGCTTTGGGGGCTAAAAACGAATGAATTCTTTAGCAGCAATGGACTTCACTTACAGACAGAGACAGGATAAATGTGTTGCTTTCTGGTAGATCTAGCTGGTCTGAGGCTAGCTGTTTAACAACAGCCATTTAAGTATGACCGTGTGCCCCTGGCTCTTCAGTGGTCGTTCACACTTTTGGGTCCTTCTGAGCTCATCAAGTTTTGATTGCTGTGTTAATATCCTTGGAATGACTCATCATATTTTAAAATGGGTTTTCACACTTTTACAGCACAACACAGAAATTTAGCTGTTTACTGCCTTTTCTAAATTTAAACAAAGTACAGCATATATTCTCAAATAGTATTTACAAGAATAAAAATGAGAGGAACGCAAAATCTTTAAGTGGAACAGTACCTACTACTGTCTGAAGTGGGAGTTGAAAAAAGACACAAAGAGGAACAACAATTGATGAACAAACACCAACAAGACTGCCCCAAAGAGATGCACTTATTCTTTGAGAGATTAATGAATGCTTCTCTTTGTAGAAATCCAGAGGAGGATATGGACATAAAGAACAATAAACCAAGGCCACGAAGTCAGTCAGCAAAAAATTACCCCAACTTGATAGCACTTTCTAATCAAGATGGAAAGATAATGCTGAAGTTGGAGCAAATATCAGCTTGTTCTCATTTAAAGAGTAACTAAACCCTAAACCAACTTTTTTTAGTTAATGATCTGTAAGAATGATGCTTTATTAGTGCTGTTCATTGATTTTAGTAATTTTTTTGACATTTGGATATAAAGTGTTTCAATACTGCAATATATGGTGTAAAAACGTCTGAGTGCTGCCCTCTTCAGGTTGAACGGTGGGTACTGCAGTTGAATTTTCCCATTGGATGTTGGGTCCAAAAAATGACTCGTGACGTAAGCAGGTTCAAGCTCACCACGCCCTTGTTACGATCTCACCACACACTTGGTACGAGCTTAGTTCGTCCCCTCTATCTCCGTTGGGATCTGCCCACTTTTCTTGCATTTTTCAAATATTGCCAGTGGGTGGAATCAGGCTCTGACCAGGGGTTTAGTTACGCTTTAAGCATGCATTTTATTGCAAGTAGGTTGTTGGAGCTTGTGTGAAAGAAATACCACAGGAAAGATGTGGGGTCTTGCCTGCAGTTCACTACACAATTAAAACTACCCCAAAGAGAAGCACTTATGAATATTTGACCAATCAATACTGCCATTTGAAGTAATCTTACTGTGTTGCATCTTCTGCTTGAATGAGCATTACTCAAGGAAGTCAGCATGGAGCTCCTGAAAAGTCTTCTCTTTTGCAGCATAGGTCACTTAAAACTACCCCAACAAATAGCACTTACTGAATTCAACAGACAAGTCAGTGCCATTGCAAAGGTACTGATAGTGACCGCTGCTTGAATGAGCATTGCTCATGGAAGTCAGCATGGAGTTCCTGAAATCTTCTCTTTTGCAGCATAGGTCACTTAAAACTACCCCAACAAATAGCACTTACTGAATACAACACAAGTCAGTGCCATTGCAAAGGTACTGATAGTAACAGCTTTGGGGGCTAAAAACGAATGAAATATTTAGCAGCAATGGACTTCACTTACAGACAGAGACAGGAGAAATGTGTTGCTTTCTGGTAGATCTAGCTGGTCTGAGGCTAGCTGTTTAATAACAGCCATTTAAGTATGTCCGTGTGCCCCTGGCTCTTCAGTGATCGTTCACACTTATGGGTCCTTCTGAGCTCATCAAGTTTTGATTGCTGTGTTAATATCCTTGGAACGACTCATCATATTTTAAAATGGGTTTTCACACTTTTACAGCACAACACAGAAATTTAGCTGTTCACTGCCTTTTCTAAATTTAAACAAAGTACAGCATATATTCTCAAATAGTATTTACAAGAATGAAAATGAGAGGAACGCAAAATCTTTAAGTGGAACAATACCTACTACTGTCTGAAGTGGGAGTTGAAAAAAGACATAAAGAGGAACAACAATTGATGAAGAAACACCAACAAGACATCCCCAAAGAGATGCACTTTTTCTTTGGGAGATTAATGAATGCTTCTCTTTGTAGAAATCCAGAGTAGGATATGGACATAAAGAACAATAAACCAAGGCCACGAAGTCAGTCAGCAAAAAATTACCCCAACTTGATAGCACTTTCTTATCAAGATGGAAGGATAATGCTAAAGTTGGAGCAAATATCAGCTTGTTCTCATTTAAGCATGCATTTTATTGCAAGTAGGGTGTTGGAGCTCGTGTGAAAGAAATACCACAGGAAAGATGTGGGGTCTTGCCTGCAGTTCACTACACAATTAAAACTACCCCAAAGAGAAGCACTTATGAATATTTGACCAATCAATGCTGCCATTTGAAGTAATCTTACTGTGTTTTATCCTCTGATTGAATGAGCATTGCTCGAATAAGTCAGCATGGAGTTCCCGAAAGGTCTTCTCATTAGCAGCATAGGTCACATAAAACTACCCCAACAAATAGCACTTACTGAATACAACAGACAAGTCAGTGCCATTGCAAAGGTACTGATAGTAACCGCTGCTTGAATGAGCATTGCTCAAAGGAAGTCAGCATGGAGTTCTTTAAGTCTTCTCTTTTGCAGCATAGGTCACTTAAAACTACCCCAACAAATAGCACTTACTGAATACAACAGACAAGTCAGTGCAATTGCAAGGGTACTGATAGTAACATTATTTTCATCTAAAAACAATTGAAATCTCTAGCAGTAATGGACATCACTGGACAGATACAGGAGTAATGTGTTGCATGCTGAAAGATCTAGCTGGTCTGAGGCTAGCTGTTTAACAACAGCCATTTAAGTATGTCCGTATGCCCCTGGCTCTTCAGTGATCGTTCACACTTATGGGTCCTTCTGAGCTCATCAAGTTTTGATTGCTGTGTTAATATCCTTGGAACGACTCATCATATTTTAAAATGGGTTTTCACACTTTTACAGCACAACACAGAAATTTAGCTGTTCACTGCCTTTTCTAAATTTAAACAAAGTACAGCATATATTCTCAAATAGTATTTACAAGAATGAAAATGAGAGGAACGCAAAATCTTTAAGTGGAACAATACCTACTACTGTCTGAAGTGGGAGTTGAAAAAAGACACAAAGAGGAACAACAATTGATGAAGAAACACCAACAAGACATCCCCAAAGAGATGCACTTTTTCTTTGGGAGATTAATGAATGCTTCTCTTTGTAGAAATCCAGAGGAGGATATGGACATAAAGAACAATAAACCAAGGCCACGAAGTCAGTCAGCAAAAAATTACCCCAACTTGATAACACTTTCTTATCAAGATGGAAGGATAATGCTAAAGTTGGAGCAAATATCAGCTTGTTCTCATTTAAGCATGCATTTTATTGCAAGTAGGGTGTTGGAGCTCGTGTGAAAGAAATACCACAGGAAAGATGTGGGGTCTTGCCTGCAGTTCACTACACAATTAAAACTACCCCAAAGAGAAGCACTTATGAATATTTGACCAATCAATGCTGCCATTTGAAGTAATCTTACTGTGTTTTATCCTCTGATTGAATGAGCATTGCTCGAATAAGTCAGCATGGAGTTCCCGAAAGGTCTTCTCATTAGCAGCATAGGTCACATAAAACTACCCCAACAAATAGCACTTACTGAATACAACAGACAAGTCAGTGCCATTGCAAAGGTACTGATAGTAACCGCTGCTTGAATGAGCATTGCTCAAGGAAGTCAGCATGGAGTTCTTTAAGTCTTCTCTTTTGCAGCATAGGTCACTTAAAACTACCCCAACAAATAGCACTTACTGAATACAACAGACAAGTCAGTGCAATTGCAAGGGTACTGATAGTAACATTATTTTCATCTAAAAACAATTGAAATCTCTAGCAGTAATGGACATCACTGGACAGATACAGGAGTAATGTGTTGCATGCTGAAAGATCTAGCTGGTCTGAGGCTAGCTGTTTAACAACAGCCATTTAAGTATGTCTGAAGTGGGAGTTGAAAAAAGACACAAAGAGGAACAACAATTGATGAAGAAACACCAACAAGACATCCCCAAAGAGATGCACTTTTTCTTTGGGAGATTAATGAATGCTTCTCTTTGTAGAAATCCAGAGGAGGATATGGACATAAAGAACAATAAACCAAGGCCACGAAGTCAGTCAGCAAAAAATTACCCCAACTTGATAACACTTTCTTATCAAGATGGAAGGATAATGCTAAAGTTGGAGCAAATATCAGCTTGTTCTCATTTAAGCATGCATTTTATTGCAAGTAGGGTGTTGGAGCTCGTGTGAAAGAAATACCACAGGAAAGATGTGGGGTCTTGCCTGCAGTTCACTACACAATTAAAACTACCCCAAAGAGAAGCACTTATGAATATTTGACCAATCAATGCTGCCATTTGAAGTAATCTTACTGTGTTTTATCCTCTGATTGAATGAGCATTGCTCGAATAAGTCAGCATGGAGTTCCCGAAAGGTCTTCTCATTAGCAGCATAGGTCACATAAAACTACCCCAACAAATAGCACTTACTGAATACAACAGACAAGTCAGTGCCATTGCAAAGGTACTGATAGTAACCGCTGCTTGAATGAGCATTGCTCAAGGAAGTCAGCATGGAGTTCTTTAAGTCTTCTCTTTTGCAGCATAGGTCACTTAAAACTACCCCAACAAATAGCACTTACTGAATACAACAGACAAGTCAGTGCCATTGCAAGGGTACTGATAGTAACATTATTTTCAGCTAAAAACAATTGAAATCTCTAGCAGTAATGGACATCACTTACAGACAGAGACAGGAGTAATGTGTTGCATGCTGAAAGATCTAGCTGGTCTGAGGCTAGCTGTTTAACAACAGCCATTTAAGTATGTCCGTGTGCCCCTGGCTCTTCAGTGGTCGTTCACACTTTTGGGTCCTTCTGAGCTCATCAAGTTTTGATTGCTGTGTTAATATCCTTGGAATGACTCATCATATTTTAAAATCGGTTTTCACACTTTTACAGCACAACGTGGGAATTTAGCTGTTTACTGCCTTTTCTAAATTTAAACAAAGTACAGCATATATTCTCAAATAGTATTCACAAGAATGAAAATGAGAGGAACGCAAAATCTTTAAGTGGAACAGTACCTACTACTGTCTGAAGTGGGAGTTGAAAAAAGACACAAAGAGGAACAACAATTGATGAACAAACACCAACAAGACTGCCCCAAAGAGATGCACTTATTCTTTGAGAGATTAATGAATGCTTCTCTTTGTAGAAATCCAGAGGAGGATATGGACATAAAGAACAATAAACCAAGGCCACGAAGTCAGTCAGCAAAAAATTACCCCAACTTGATAGCACTTTCTAATCAAGATGGAAAGATAATGCTTAAGTTGGAGCAAATATCAGCTTGTTCTCATTTAAGCATGCATTTTATTGCAAGTAGGTTGTTGGAGCTTGTGTGAAAGAAATACCACAGGAAAGATGTGGGGTCTTGCCTGCAGTTCACTACACAATTAAAACTACCCCAAAGAGAAGCACTTATGAATATTTGACCAATCAATGCTGCCATTTGAAGTAATCTTACTGTGTTGTATCCTCTGCTTGAATGAGCATTACTCAAGGAAGTCAGCATGGAGCTCCTGAAAAGTCTTCTCTTTTGCAGCATAGGTCACTTAAAACTACCCCAACAAATAGCACTTACTGAATACAACAGACAAGTCAGTGCCATTGCAAAGGTACTGATAGTGACCGCTGCTTGAATGAGCATTGCTCAAGGAAGTCAGCATGGAGTTCCTGAAGTCTTCTCTTTTGCAGCATGGGTCACTTAAAACTACCCCAACAAATAGCACTTACTGAATACAACACAAGTCAGTGCCATTGCAAAGGTACTGATAGTAACAGCTTTGGGGGCTAAAAACGAATGAAATATTTAGCAGCAATGGACTTCACTTACAGACAGAGACAGGAGAAATGTGCTGCTTTCTGGTAGATCTAGCTGGTCTGAGGCTAGCTGTTTAACAACAGCCATTTAAGTATGTCCGTGTGCCCCTGGCTCTTCAGTGATCGTTCACACTTATGGGTCCTTCTGAGCTCATCAAGTTTTGATTGCTGTGTTAATATACTTGGAACGACTCATCATATTTTGAAATGGGTTTTCACACTTTTACAGCACAACACGGAAATTTAGCTGTTCACTGCCTTTTCTAAATTTAAACAAAGTACAGCATATATTCTCAAACAGTATTTACAAGAATGAAAATGAGAGGAACGCAAAATCTTTAAGTGGAACAGTACCTACTACTGTCTGAAGTGGGAGTTGAAAAAAGACACAAAGAGGAACAACAATTGATGAACAAACACCAACAAGACTGCCCCAAAGAGATGCACTTATTCTTTGAGAGATTAATGAATGCTTCTCTTTGTAGACATCCAGAGGAGGATATGGACATAAAGAACAATAAACCAAGGCCACGAAGTCAGTCAGCAAAAAATTACCCCAACTTGATAGCACTTTCTAATCAAGATGGAAGGATAATGCTAAAGTTTGAGCAAATATCAGCTTGTTCTCATTTAAGCATGCATTTTATTGCAAGTAGGTTGTTGGAGCTCGTGTGAAAGAAATACCACAGGAAAGATGTGGGGTCTTGCCTGCAGTTCACTACACAATTAAAACTACCCCAAAGAGAAGCACTTATGAATATTTGACCAATCAATGCTGCCATTTGAAGTAATCTTACTGTGTTGTATCCTCTGCTTGAATGAGCATTGCTCAAGGAAGTCAGCATGGAGCTCCTGAAAAGTCTTCTCTTTTGCAGCATAGGTCACTTAAAACTAACCCAACAAATAGCACTTACTGAATACAAAAGACAAGTCAGTGCCATTGCAAAGGTACTGATAGTGACCGCTGCTTGAATGAGCATTGCTCAAATAAGTCAGCATGGAGTTCCCGAAAGGTCTTCTCTTTTGCAGCATAGGTCACTTAAAACTACCCCAACAAATAGCACTTACTGAATACAACACAAGTCAGTGCCATTGCAAAGGTACTGATAGTAACAGCTTTGGGGGCTAAAAACGAATGAATTCTTTAGCAGCAATGGACTTCACTTACAGACAGAGACAGGATAAATGTGTTGCTTTCTGGTAGATCTAGCTGGTCTGAGGCTAGCTGTTTAACAACAGCCATTTAAGTATGTCCGTGTGCCCCTGGCTCTTCAGTGATCGTTCACACTTATGGGTCCTTCTGAGCTCATCAAGTTTTGATTGCTGTGTTAATATCCTTGGAACGACTCATCATATTTTAAAATGGGTTTTCACACTTTTACAGCACAACACGGAAATTTAGCTGTTCACTGCCTTTTCTAAATTTTAACAAAGTACAGCATATATTCTCAAATAGTATTTACAAGAATGAAAATGAGAGGAACGCAAAATCTTTAAGTGGAACAATACCTACTACTGTCTGAAGTGGGAGTTGAAAAAAGACATAAAGAAGAACAACAATTGATGAAGAAACACCAACAAGACATCCCCAAAGAGATGCACTTTTTCTTTGGGAGATTAATGAATGCTTCTCTTTGTAGAAATCCAGAGTAGGATAGGGACATAAAGAACAATAAACCAAGGCCACGAAGTCAGTCAGCAAAAAATTACCCCAACTTGATAGCACTTTCTTATCAAGATGGAAGGATAATGCTAAAGTTGGAGCAAATATCAGCTTGTTCTCATTTAAGCATGCATTTTATTGCAAGTAGGGTGTTGGAGCTCGTGTGAAAGAAATACCACAGGAAAGATGTGGGGTCTTGCCTGCAGTTCACTACACAATTAAAACTACCCCAAAGAGACGCACTTATGAATATTTGACCAATCAATGCTGCCATTTGAAGTAATCTTACTGTGTTTTATCCTCTGATTGAATGAGCATTGCTCGAATAAGTCAGCATGGAGTTCCCGAAAGGTCTTCTCATTAGCAGCATAGGTCACATAAAACTACCCCAACAAATAGCACTTACTGAATACAACAGACAAGTCAGTGCCATTGCAAAGGTACTGATAGTAACCGCTGCTTGAATGAGCATTGCTCAAGGAATTCAGCATGGAGTTCTTTAAGTCTTCTCTTTTGCAGCATAGGTCACTTAAAACTACCCCAACAAATAGCACTTACTGAATACAACAGACAAGTCAGTGCAATTGCAAGGGTACTGATAGTAACATTATTTTCAGCTAAAAACAATTGAAATCTCTAGCAGTAATGGACATCACTTACAGACAGAGACAGGAGTAATGTGTTGCATGCTGAAAGATCTAGCTGGTCTGAGGCTAGCTGTTTAACAACACCCATTTAAGTATGTCCGTGTGCCCCTGGCTCTTCAGTGGTCGTTCACACTTTTGGGTCCTTCTGAGCTCATCAAGTTTTGATTGCTGTGTTAATATCCTTGGAATGACTCATCATATTTTAAAATGGGTTTTCACACTTTTACAGCAGAACACAGAAATTTAGCTGTTTACTGCCTTTTCTAAATTTAAACAAAGTACAGCATATATTCTCAAATAGTATTTACAAGAATAAAAATGAGAGGAACGCAAAATCTTTAAGTGGAACAGTACCTACTACTGTCTGAAGTGGGAGTTGAAAAAAGACACAAAGAGGAACAACAATTGATGAACAAACACCAACAAGACTGCCCCAAAGAGATGCACTTATTCTTTGAGAGATTAATGAATGCTTCTCTTTGTAGAAATCCAGAGGAGGATATGGACATAAAGAACAATAAACCAAGGCCACGAAGTCAGTCAGCAAAAAATTACCCCAACTTGATAGCACTTTCTAATCAAGATGGAAAGATAATGCTGAAGTTGGAGCAAATATCAGCTTGTTCTCATTTAAAGAGTAACTAAACCCTAAACCAACTTTTTTTAGTTAATGATCTGTAAGAATGATGCTTTATTAGTGCTGTTCATTGATTTTAGTAATTTTTTTGACATTTGGATATAAAGTGTTTCAATACTGCAATATATGGTGTAAAAACGTCTGAGTGCTGCCCTCTTCAGGTTGAACGGTGGGTACTGCAGTTGAATTTTCCCATTGGATGTTGGGTCCAAAAAATGACTTGTGACGTAAGCAGGTTCAAGCTCACCACGCCCTTGTTACGATCTCACCACACACTTGGTACGAGCTTAGTTCGTCCCCTCTATCTCCGTTGGGATCTGCCCACTTTTCTTGCATTTTTCAAATATTGCCAGTGGGTGGAATCAGGCTCTGACCAGGGGTTTAGTTACGCTTTAAGCATGCATTTTATTGCAAGTAGGTTGTTGGAGCTTGTGTGAAAGAAATACCACAGGAAAGATGTGGGGTCTTGCCTGCAGTTCACTACACAATTAAAACTACCCCAAAGAGAAGCACTTATGAATATTTGACCAATCAATGCTGCCATTTGAAGTAATCTTACTGTGTTGCATCTTCTGCTTGAATGAGCATTACTCAAGGAAGTCAGCATGGAGCTCCTGAAAAGTCTTCTCTTTTGCAGCATAGGTCACTTAAAACTACCCCAACAAATAGCACTTACTGAATTCAACAGACAAGTCAGTGCCATTGCAAAGGTACTGATAGTGACCGCTGCTTGAATGAGCATTGCTCAAGGAAGTCAGCATGGAGTTCCTGAAATCTTCTCTTTTGCAGCATAGGTCACTTAAACTACCCCAACAAATAGCACTTACTGAATACAACAGACAAGTCAATGCAATTGCAAGGGTACTGATAGTAACATTATTTTCAGCTAAAAACAATTGAAATCTTTAGCAGCAATGGACAGAGACAGGAGAAATGTGTTGCTTTCTGGTAGATCTAGCTGGTCTGAGGCTAGCTGTTTAACAACAGCCATTTAAGTATGTCCGTGTGCCCCTGGCTCTTCAGTGGTCGTTCACACTTTTGGGTCCTTCTGAGCTCATCAAGTTTTGATTGCTGTGTTAATATCCTTGGAATGACTCATCATATTTTAAAATCGGTTTTCACACTTTTACAGCACAACGTGGAAATTTAGCTGTTTACTGCCTTTTCTAAATTTAAACAAAGTACAGCATATATTCTCAAATAGTATTCACAAGAATGAAAATGAGAGGAACGCAAAATCTTTAAGTGGAACAGTACCTACTACTGTCTGAAGTGGGAGTTGAAAAAAGACACAAAGAGGAACAACAATTGATGAACAAACACCAACAAGACTGCCCCAAAGAGATGCACTTATTCTTTGAGAGATTAATGAATGCTTCTCTTTGTAGAAATCCAGAGGAGGATATGGACATAAAGAACAATAAACCAAGGCCACGAAGTCAGTCAGCAAAAAATTACCCCAACTTGATAGCACTTTCTAATCAAGATGGAAAGATAATGCTAAAGTTGGAGCAAATATCAGCTTGTTCTCATTTAAGCATGCATTTTATTGCAAGTAGGTTGTTGGAGCTTGTGTGAAAGAAATACCACAGGAAAGATGTGGGGTCTTGCCTGCAGTTCACTACACAATTAAAACTACCCCAAAGAGAAGCACTTATGAATATTTGACCAATCAATGCTGCCATTTGAAGTAATCTTACTGTGTTGTATCCTCTGCTTGAATGAGCATTACTCAAGGAAGTCAGCATGGAGCTCCTGAAAAGTCTTCTCTTTTGCAGCATAGGTCACTTAAAACTACCCCAACAAATAGCACTTACTGAATACAACAGACAAGTCAGTGCCATTGCAAAGGTACTGATAGTGACCGCTGCTTGAATGAGCATTGCTCAAGGAAGTCAGCATGGAGTTCCTGAAGTCTTCTCTTTTGCAGCATAGGTCACTTAAAACTACCCCAACAAATAGCACTTACTGAATACAACACAAGTCAGTGCCATTGCAAAGGTACTGATAGTAACAGCTTTGGGGGCTAAAAACGAATGAAATATTTAGCAGCAATGGACTTCACTTACAGACAGAGACAGGAGAAATGTGCTGCTTTCTGGTAGATCTAGCTGGTCTGAGGCTAGCTGTTTAACAACAGCCATTTAAGTATGTCCGTGTGCCCCTGGCTCTTCAGTGGTCGTTCACACTTTTGGGTCCTTCTGAGCTCATCAAGTTTTGATTGCTGTGTTAATATCCTTGGAATGACTCATCATATTTTAAAATCGGTTTTCACACTTTTACAGCACAACACGGAAATTTAGCTGTTTACTGCCTTTTCTAAATTTAAACAAAGTACAGCATATATTCTCAAATAGTATTTACAAGAATGAAAATGAGAGGAACGCAAAATCTTTAAGTGGAACAGTACCTACTACTGTCTGAAGTGGGAGTTGAAAAAAGACACAAAGAGGAACAACAATTGATGAACAAACACCAACAAGACTGCCACAAAGAGATGCACTTATTCTTTGAGAGATTAATGAATGCTTCTCTTTGTAGACATCCAGAGGAGGATATGGACATAAAGAACAATAAACCAAGGCCACGAAGTCAATCAGTAAAAAATTACCCCAACTTGATAGCACTTTCTAATCAAGATGGAAGGATAATGCTAAAGTTGGAGCAAATATCAGCTTGTTTTCATTTAAGCATGCATTTTATTGCAAGTAGGTTGTTGGAGCTTGTGTGAAAGAAATACCACAGGAAAGATGTGGGGTCTTGCCTGCAGTTCACTACACAATTAAAACTACCCCAAAGAGAAGCACTTATGAATATTTGACCAATCAATGCTGCCATTTGAAGTAATCTTACTGTGTTGTATCCTCTGCTTGAATGAGCATTGCTCAAGGAAGTCAGCATGGAGCTCCTGAAAAGTCTTCTCATTAGCAGCATAGGTCACATAAAACTACCCCAACAAATAGCACTTACTGAATACAAAAGACAAGTCAGTGCCATTGCAAAGGTACTGATAGTGACCGCTGCTTGAATGAGCATTGCTCAAATAAGTCAGCATGGAGTTCCCGAAAGGTCTTCTCTTTTGCAGCATAGGTCACTTAAAACTACCCCAACAAATAGCACTTACTGAATACAACACAAGTCAGTGCCATTGCAAAGGTACTGATAGTAACAGCTTTGGGGGCTAAAAACGAATGAATTCTTTAGCAGCAATGGACTTCACTTACAGACAGAGACAGGATAAATGTGTTGCTTTCTGGTAGATCTAGCTGGTCTGAGGCTAGCTGTTTAACAACAGCCATTTAAGTATGACCGTGTGCCCCTGGCTCTTCAGTGGTCGTTCACACTTTTGGGTCCTTCTGAGCTCATCAAGTTTTGATTGCTGTGTTAATATCCTTGGAATGACTCATCATATTTTAAAATGGGTTTTCACACTTTTACAGCACAACACAGAAATTTAGCTGTTTACTGCCTTTTCTAAATTTAAACAAAGTACAGCATATATTCTCAAATAGTATTTACAAGAATAAAAATGAGAGGAACGCAAAATCTTTAAGTGGAACAGTACCTACTACTGTCTGAAGTGGGAGTTGAAAAAAGACACAAAGAGGAACAACAATTGATGAACAAACACCAACAAGACTGCCCCAAAGAGATGCACTTATTCTTTGAGAGATTAATGAATGCTTCTCTTTGTAGAAATCCAGAGGAGGATATGGACATAAAGAACAATAAACCAAGGCCACGAAGTCAGTCAGCAAAAAATTACCCCAACTTGATAGCACTTTCTAATCAAGATGGAAAGATAATGCTGAAGTTGGAGCAAATATCAGCTTGTTCTCATTTAAAGAGTAACTAAACCCTAAACCAACTTTTTTTAGTTAATGATCTGTAAGAATGATGCTTTATTAGTGCTGTTCATTGATTTTAGTAATTTTTTTGACATTTGGATATAAAGTGTTTCAATACTGCAATATATGGTGTAAAAACGTCTGAGTGCTGCCCTCTTCAGGTTGAACGGTGGGTACTGCAGTTGAATTTTCCCATTGGATGTTGGGTCCAAAAAATGACTCGTGACGTAAGCAGGTTCAAGCTCACCACGCCCTTGTTACGATCTCACCACACACTTGGTACGAGCTTAGTTCGTCCCCTCTATCTCCGTTGGGATCTGCCCACTTTTCTTGCATTTTTCAAATATTGCCAGTGGGTGGAATCAGGCTCTGACCAGGGGTTTAGTTACGCTTTAAGCATGCATTTTATTGCAAGTAGGTTGTTGGAGCTTGTGTGAAAGAAATACCACAGGAAAGATGTGGGGTCTTGCCTGCAGTTCACTACACAATTAAAACTACCCCAAAGAGAAGCACTTATGAATATTTGACCAATCAATACTGCCATTTGAAGTAATCTTACTGTGTTGCATCTTCTGCTTGAATGAGCATTACTCAAGGAAGTCAGCATGGAGCTCCTGAAAAGTCTTCTCTTTTGCAGCATAGGTCACTTAAAACTACCCCAACAAATAGCACTTACTGAATTCAACAGACAAGTCAGTGCCATTGCAAAGGTACTGATAGTGACCGCTGCTTGAATGAGCATTGCTCATGGAAGTCAGCATGGAGTTCCTGAAATCTTCTCTTTTGCAGCATAGGTCACTTAAAACTACCCCAACAAATAGCACTTACTGAATACAACACAAGTCAGTGCCATTGCAAAGGTACTGATAGTAACAGCTTTGGGGGCTAAAAACGAATGAAATATTTAGCAGCAATGGACTTTTTTGGGCTTTACCTAGCTTCCTCTTCAATACGTTGCTTTAGTAATACGTGCAATTATAATATTGAGTCATAGCCGCAGCAAATTTAACTGCTCATGCTATCATGTATTCTGTTGTGCTATCTGTCGTTTTCTGTGCTTTTCACTGCTTCTATTTATGTAAAGCTGCTTTGAAACAATTGACTTTTGTGAAAAGCGCTATATAAATAAAATTGAATTGAATTGAATTGAACTTCACTTACAGACAGAGACAGGAGAAATGTGTTGCTTTCTGGTAGATCTAGCTGGTCTGAGGCTAGCTGTTTAATAACAGCCATTTAAGTATGTCCGTGTGCCCCTGGCTCTTCAGTGATCGTTCACACTTATGGGTCCTTCTGAGCTCATCAAGTTTTGATTGCTGTGTTAATATCCTTGGAACGACTCATCATATTTTAAAATGGGTTTTCACACTTTTACAGCACAACACAGAAATGTAGCTGTTCACTGCCTTTTCTAAATTTAAACAAAGTACAGCATATATTCTCAAATAGTATTTACAAGAATGAAAATGAGAGGAACGCAAAATCTTTAAGTGGAACAGTACCTACTACTGTCTGAAGTGGGAGTTGAAAAAAGACACAAAGAGGAACAACAATTGATGAACAAACACCAACAAGACTGCCCCAAAGAGATGCACTTATTCTTTGAGAGATTAATGAATGCTTCTCTTTGTAGAAATCCAGAGTAGGATATGGACATAAAGAACAATAAACCAAGGCCACGAAGTCAGTCAGCAAAAAATTACCCCAACTTGATAGCACTTTCTTATCAAGATGGAAGGATAATGCTAAAGTTGGAGCAAATATCAGCTTGTTCTCATTTAAGCATGCATTTTATTGCAAGTAGGTTGTTGGAGCTCGTGTGAAAGAAATACCACAGGAAAGATGTGGGGTCTTGCCTGCAGTTCACTACACAATTAAAACTACCCCAAAGAGAAGCACTTATGAATATTTGACCAATCAATGCTGCCATTTGAAGTAATCTTACTGTGTTGTATCCTCTGCTTGAATGAGCATTGCTCAAGGAAGTCAGCATGGAGCTCCTGAAAAGTCTTCTCATTAGCAGCATAGGTCACATAAAACTACCCCAACAAATAGCACTTACTGAATACAAAAGACAAGTCAGTGCCATTGCAAAGGTACTGATAGTGACCGCTGCTTGAATGAGCATTGCTCAAATAAGTCAGCATGGAGTTCCCGAAAGGTCTTCTCTTTTGCAGCAGGTCACTTAAAACTACCCCAACAAATAGCACTTACTGAATACAACACAAGTCAGTGCCATTGCAAAGGTACTGATAGTAACAGCTTTGGGGGCTAAAAACGAATGAATTCTTTAGCAGCAATGGACTTCACTTACAGACAGAGACAGGATAAATGTGTTGCTTTCTGGTAGATCTAGCTGGTCTGAGGCTAGCTGTTTAACAACAGCCATTTAAGTATGACCGTGTGCCCCTGGCTCTTCAGTGGTCGTTCACACTTTTGGGTCCTTCTGAGCTCATCAAGTTTTGATTGCTGTGTTAATATCCTTGGAATGACTCATCATATTTTAAAATGGGTTTTCACACTTTTACAGCACAACACAGAAATTTAGCTGTTTACTGCCTTTTCTAAATTTAAACAAAGTACAGCATATATTCTCAAATAGTATTTACAAGAATAAAAATGAGAGGAACGCAAAATCTTTAAGTGGAACAGTACCTACTACTGTCTGAAGTGGGAGTTGAAAAAAGACACAAAGAGGAACAACAATTGATGAACAAACACCAACAAGACTGCCCCAAAGAGATGCACTTATTCTTTGAGAGATTAATGAATGCTTCTCTTTGTAGAAATCCAGAGGAGGATATGGACATAAAGAACAATAAACCAAGGCCACGAAGTCAGTCAGCAAAAAATTACCCCAACTTGATAGCACTTTCTAATCAAGATGGAAAGATAATGCTGAAGTTGGAGCAAATATCAGCTTGTTCTCATTTAAAGAGTAACTAAACCCTAAACCAACTTTTTTTAGTTAATGATCTGTAAGAATGATGCTTTATTAGTGCTGTTCATTGATTTTAGTAATTTTTTTGACATTTGGATATAAAGTGTTTCAATACTGCAATATATGGTGTAAAAACGTCTGAGTGCTGCCCTCTTCAGGTTGAACGGTGGGTACTGCAGTTGAATTTTCCCATTGGATGTTGGGTCCAAAAAATGACTCGTGACGTAAGCAGGTTCAAGCTCACCACGCCCTTGTTACGATCTCACCACACACTTGGTACGAGCTTAGTTCGTCCCCTCTATCTCCGTTGGGATCTGCCCACTTTTCTTGCATTTTTCAAATATTGCCAGTGGGTGGAATCAGGCTCTGACCAGGGGTTTAGTTACGCTTTAAGCATGCATTTTATTGCAAGTAGGTTGTTGGAGCTTGTGTGAAAGAAATACCACAGGAAAGATGTGGGGTCTTGCCTGCAGTTCACTACACAATTAAAACTACCCCAAAGAGAAGCACTTATGAATATTTGACCAATCAATACTGCCATTTGAAGTAATCTTACTGTGTTGCATCTTCTGCTTGAATGAGCATTACTCAAGGAAGTCAGCATGGAGCTCCTGAAAAGTCTTCTCTTTTGCAGCATAGGTCACTTAAAACTACCCCAACAAATAGCACTTACTGAATTCAACAGACAAGTCAGTGCCATTGCAAAGGTACTGATAGTGACCGCTGCTTGAATGAGCATTGCTCATGGAAGTCAGCATGGAGTTCCTGAAATCTTCTCTTTTGCAGCATAGGTCACTTAAAACTACCCCAACAAATAGCACTTACTGAATACAACACAAGTCAGTGCCATTGCAAAGGTACTGATAGTAACAGCTTTGGGGGCTAAAAACGAATGAAATATTTAGCAGCAATGGACTTCACTTACAGACAGAGACAGGAGAAATGTGTTGCTTTCTGGTAGATCTAGCTGGTCTGAGGCTAGCTGTTTAATAACAGCCATTTAAGTATGTCCGTGTGCCCCTGGCTCTTCAGTGATCGTTCACACTTATGGGTCCTTCTGAGCTCATCAAGTTTTGATTGCTGTGTTAATATCCTTGGAACGACTCATCATATTTTAAAATGGGTTTTCACACTTTTACAGCACAACACAGAAATTTAGCTGTTCACTGCCTTTTCTAAATTTAAACAAAGTACAGCATATATTCTCAAATAGTATTTACAAGAATGAAAATGAGAGGAACGCAAAATCTTTAAGTGGAACAATACCTACTACTGTCTGAAGTGGGAGTTGAAAAAAGACATAAAGAGGAACAACAATTGATGAAGAAACACCAACAAGACATCCCCAAAGAGATGCACTTTTTCTTTGGGAGATTAATGAATGCTTCTCTTTGTAGAAATCCAGAGTAGGATATGGACATAAAGAACAATAAACCAAGGCCACGAAGTCAGTCAGCAAAAAATTACCCCAACTTGATAGCACTTTCTTATCAAGATGGAAGGATAATGCTAAAGTTGGAGCAAATATCAGCTTGTTCTCATTTAAGCATGCATTTTATTGCAAGTAGGGTGTTGGAGCTCGTGTGAAAGAAATACCACAGGAAAGATGTGGGGTCTTGCCTGCAGTTCACTACACAATTAAAACTACCCCAAAGAGAAGCACTTATGAATATTTGACCAATCAATGCTGCCATTTGAAGTAATCTTACTGTGTTTTATCCTCTGATTGAATGAGCATTGCTCGAATAAGTCAGCATGGAGTTCCCGAAAGGTCTTCTCATTAGCAGCATAGGTCACATAAAACTACCCCAACAAATAGCACTTACTGAATACAACAGACAAGTCAGTGCCATTGCAAAGGTACTGATAGTAACCGCTGCTTGAATGAGCATTGCTCAAAGGAAGTCAGCATGGAGTTCTTTAAGTCTTCTCTTTTGCAGCATAGGTCACTTAAAACTACCCCAACAAATAGCACTTACTGAATACAACAGACAAGTCAGTGCAATTGCAAGGGTACTGATAGTAACATTATTTTCATCTAAAAACAATTGAAATCTCTAGCAGTAATGGACATCACTGGACAGATACAGGAGTAATGTGTTGCATGCTGAAAGATCTAGCTGGTCTGAGGCTAGCTGTTTAACAACAGCCATTTAAGTATGTCCGTATGCCCCTGGCTCTTCAGTGATCGTTCACACTTATGGGTCCTTCTGAGCTCATCAAGTTTTGATTGCTGTGTTAATATCCTTGGAACGACTCATCATATTTTAAAATGGGTTTTCACACTTTTACAGCACAACACAGAAATTTAGCTGTTCACTGCCTTTTCTAAATTTAAACAAAGTACAGCATATATTCTCAAATAGTATTTACAAGAATGAAAATGAGAGGAACGCAAAATCTTTAAGTGGAACAATACCTACTACTGTCTGAAGTGGGAGTTGAAAAAAGACACAAAGAGGAACAACAATTGATGAAGAAACACCAACAAGACATCCCCAAAGAGATGCACTTTTTCTTTGGGAGATTAATGAATGCTTCTCTTTGTAGAAATCCAGAGGAGGATATGGACATAAAGAACAATAAACCAAGGCCACGAAGTCAGTCAGCAAAAAATTACCCCAACTTGATAACACTTTCTTATCAAGATGGAAGGATAATGCTAAAGTTGGAGCAAATATCAGCTTGTTCTCATTTAAGCATGCATTTTATTGCAAGTAGGGTGTTGGAGCTCGTGTGAAAGAAATACCACAGGAAAGATGTGGGGTCTTGCCTGCAGTTCACTACACAATTAAAACTACCCCAAAGAGAAGCACTTATGAATATTTGACCAATCAATGCTGCCATTTGAAGTAATCTTACTGTGTTTTATCCTCTGATTGAATGAGCATTGCTCGAATAAGTCAGCATGGAGTTCCCGAAAGGTCTTCTCATTAGCAGCATAGGTCACATAAAACTACCCCAACAAATAGCACTTACTGAATACAACAGACAAGTCAGTGCCATTGCAAAGGTACTGATAGTAACCGCTGCTTGAATGAGCATTGCTCAAGGAAGTCAGCATGGAGTTCTTTAAGTCTTCTCTTTTGCAGCATAGGTCACTTAAAACTACCCCAACAAATAGCACTTACTGAATACAACAGACAAGTCAGTGCAATTGCAAGGGTACTGATAGTAACATTATTTTCATCTAAAAACAATTGAAATCTCTAGCAGTAATGGACATCACTGGACAGATACAGGAGTAATGTGTTGCATGCTGAAAGATCTAGCTGGTCTGAGGCTAGCTGTTTAACAACAGCCATTTAAGTATGTCTGAAGTGGGAGTTGAAAAAAGACACAAAGAGGAACAACAATTGATGAAGAAACACCAACAAGACATCCCCAAAGAGATGCACTTTTTCTTTGGGAGATTAATGAATGCTTCTCTTTGTAGAAATCCAGAGGAGGATATGGACATAAAGAACAATAAACCAAGGCCACGAAGTCAGTCAGCAAAAAATTACCCCAACTTGATAACACTTTCTTATCAAGATGGAAGGATAATGCTAAAGTTGGAGCAAATATCAGCTTGTTCTCATTTAAGCATGCATTTTATTGCAAGTAGGGTGTTGGAGCTCGTGTGAAAGAAATACCACAGGAAAGATGTGGGGTCTTGCCTGCAGTTCACTACACAATTAAAACTACCCCAAAGAGAAGCACTTATGAATATTTGACCAATCAATGCTGCCATTTGAAGTAATCTTACTGTGTTTTATCCTCTGATTGAATGAGCATTGCTCGAATAAGTCAGCATGGAGTTCCCGAAAGGTCTTCTCATTAGCAGCATAGGTCACATAAAACTACCCCAACAAATAGCACTTACTGAATACAACAGACAAGTCAGTGCCATTGCAAAGGTACTGATAGTAACCGCTGCTTGAATGAGCATTGCTCAAGGAAGTCAGCATGGAGTTCTTTAAGTCTTCTCTTTTGCAGCATAGGTCACTTAAAACTACCCCAACAAATAGCACTTACTGAATACAACAGACAAGTCAGTGCCATTGCAAGGGTACTGATAGTAACATTATTTTCAGCTAAAAACAATTGAAATCTCTAGCAGTAATGGACATCACTTACAGACAGAGACAGGAGTAATGTGTTGCATGCTGAAAGATCTAGCTGGTCTGAGGCTAGCTGTTTAACAACAGCCATTTAAGTATGTCCGTGTGCCCCTGGCTCTTCAGTGGTCGTTCACACTTTTGGGTCCTTCTGAGCTCATCAAGTTTTGATTGCTGTGTTAATATCCTTGGAATGACTCATCATATTTTAAAATCGGTTTTCACACTTTTACAGCACAACGTGGGAATTTAGCTGTTTACTGCCTTTTCTAAATTTAAACAAAGTACAGCATATATTCTCAAATAGTATTCACAAGAATGAAAATGAGAGGAACGCAAAATCTTTAAGTGGAACAGTACCTACTACTGTCTGAAGTGGGAGTTGAAAAAAGACACAAAGAGGAACAACAATTGATGAACAAACACCAACAAGACTGCCCCAAAGAGATGCACTTATTCTTTGAGAGATTAATGAATGCTTCTCTTTGTAGAAATCCAGAGGAGGATATGGACATAAAGAACAATAAACCAAGGCCACGAAGTCAGTCAGCAAAAAATTACCCCAACTTGATAGCACTTTCTAATCAAGATGGAAAGATAATGCTTAAGTTGGAGCAAATATCAGCTTGTTCTCATTTAAGCATGCATTTTATTGCAAGTAGGTTGTTGGAGCTTGTGTGAAAGAAATACCACAGGAAAGATGTGGGGTCTTGCCTGCAGTTCACTACACAATTAAAACTACCCCAAAGAGAAGCACTTATGAATATTTGACCAATCAATGCTGCCATTTGAAGTAATCTTACTGTGTTGTATCCTCTGCTTGAATGAGCATTACTCAAGGAAGTCAGCATGGAGCTCCTGAAAAGTCTTCTCTTTTGCAGCATAGGTCACTTAAAACTACCCCAACAAATAGCACTTACTGAATACAACAGACAAGTCAGTGCCATTGCAAAGGTACTGATAGTGACCGCTGCTTGAATGAGCATTGCTCAAGGAAGTCAGCATGGAGTTCCTGAAGTCTTCTCTTTTGCAGCATGGGTCACTTAAAACTACCCCAACAAATAGCACTTACTGAATACAACACAAGTCAGTCCCATTGCAAAGGTACTGATAGTAACAGCTTTGGGGGCTAAAAACGAATGAAATATTTAGCAGCAATGGACTTCACTTACAAACAGAGACAGGAGAAATGTGCTGCTTTCTGGTAGATCTAGCTGGTCTGAGGCTAGCTGTTTAACAACAGCCATTTAAGTATGTCCGTGTGCCCCTGGCTCTTCAGTGATCGTTCACACTTATGGGTCCTTCTGAGCTCATCAAGTTTTGATTGCTGTGTTAATATACTTGGAACGACTCATCATATTTTGAAATGGGTTTTCACACTTTTACAGCACAACACGGAAATTTAGCTGTTCACTGCCTTTTCTAAATTTAAACAAAGTACAGCATATATTCTCAAACAGTATTTACAAGAATGAAAATGAGAGGAACGCAAAATCTTTAAGTGGAACAGTACCTACTACTGTCTGAAGTGGGAGTTGAAAAAAGACACAAAGAGGAACAACAATTGATGAACAAACACCAACAAGACTGCCCCAAAGAGATGCACTTATTCTTTGAGAGATTAATGAATGCTTCTCTTTGTAGACATCCAGAGGAGGATATGGACATAAAGAACAATAAACCAAGGCCACGAAGTCAGTCAGCAAAAAATTACCCCAACTTGATAGCACTTTCTAATCAAGATGGAAGGATAATGCTAAAGTTTGAGCAAATATCAGCTTGTTCTCATTTAAGCATGCATTTTATTGCAAGTAGGTTGTTGGAGCTCGTGTGAAAGAAATACCACAGGAAAGATGTGGGGTCTTGCCTGCAGTTCACTACACAATTAAAACTACCCCAAAGAGAAGCACTTATGAATATTTGACCAATCAATGCTGCCATTTGAAGTAATCTTACTGTGTTGTATCCTCTGCTTGAATGAGCATTGCTCAAGGAAGTCAGCATGGAGCTCCTGAAAAGTCTTCTCTTTTGCAGCATAGGTCACTTAAAACTAACCCAACAAATAGCACTTACTGAATACAAAAGACAAGTCAGTGCCATTGCAAAGGTACTGATAGTGACCGCTGCTTGAATGAGCATTGCTCAAATAAGTCAGCATGGAGTTCCCGAAAGGTCTTCTCTTTTGCAGCATAGGTCACTTAAAACTACCCCAACAAATAGCACTTACTGAATACAACACAAGTCAGTGCCATTGCAAAGGTACTGATAGTAACAGCTTTGGGGGCTAAAAACGAATGAATTCTTTAGCAGCAATGGACTTCACTTACAGACAGAGACAGGATAAATGTGTTGCTTTCTGGTAGATCTAGCTGGTCTGAGGCTAGCTGTTTAACAACAGCCATTTAAGTATGTCCGTGTGCCCCTGGCTCTTCAGTGATCGTTCACACTTATGGGTCCTTCTGAGCTCATCAAGTTTTGATTGCTGTGTTAATATCCTTGGAACGACTCATCATATTTTAAAATGGGTTTTCACACTTTTACAGCACAACACGGAAATTTAGCTGTTCACTGCCTTTTCTAAATTTTAACAAAGTACAGCATATATTCTCAAATAGTATTTACAAGAATGAAAATGAGAGGAACGCAAAATCTTTAAGTGGAACAATACCTACTACTGTCTGAAGTGGGAGTTGAAAAAAGACATAAAGAAGAACAACAATTGATGAAGAAACACCAACAAGACATCCCCAAAGAGATGCACTTTTTCTTTGGGAGATTAATGAATGCTTCTCTTTGTAGAAATCCAGAGTAGGATAGGGACATAAAGAACAATAAACCAAGGCCACGAAGTCAGTCAGCAAAAAATTACCCCAACTTGATAGCACTTTCTTATCAAGATGGAAGGATAATGCTAAAGTTGGAGCAAATATCAGCTTGTTCTCATTTAAGCATGCATTTTATTGCAAGTAGGGTGTTGGAGCTCGTGTGAAAGAAATACCACAGGAAAGATGTGGGGTCTTGCCTGCAGTTCACTACACAATTAAAACTACCCCAAAGAGACGCACTTATGAATATTTGACCAATCAATGCTGCCATTTGAAGTAATCTTACTGTGTTTTATCCTCTGATTGAATGAGCATTGCTCGAATAAGTCAGCATGGAGTTCCCGAAAGGTCTTCTCATTAGCAGCATAGGTCACATAAAACTACCCCAACAAATAGCACTTACTGAATACAACAGACAAGTCAGTGCCATTGCAAAGGTACTGATAGTAACCGCTGCTTGAATGAGCATTGCTCAAGGAATTCAGCATGGAGTTCTTTAAGTCTTCTCTTTTGCAGCATAGGTCACTTAAAACTACCCCAACAAATAGCACTTACTGAATACAACAGACAAGTCAGTGCAATTGCAAGGGTACTGATAGTAACATTATTTTCAGCTAAAAACAATTGAAATCTCTAGCAGTAATGGACATCACTTACAGACAGAGACAGGAGTAATGTGTTGCATGCTGAAAGATCTAGCTGGTCTGAGGCTAGCTGTTTAACAACACCCATTTAAGTATGTCCGTGTGCCCCTGGCTCTTCAGTGGTCGTTCACACTTTTGGGTCCTTCTGAGCTCATCAAGTTTTGATTGCTGTGTTAATATCCTTGGAATGACTCATCATATTTTAAAATGGGTTTTCACACTTTTACAGCAGAACACAGAAATTTAGCTGTTTACTGCCTTTTCTAAATTTAAACAAAGTACAGCATATATTCTCAAATAGTATTTACAAGAATAAAAATGAGAGGAACGCAAAATCTTTAAGTGGAACAGTACCTACTACTGTCTGAAGTGGGAGTTGAAAAAAGACACAAAGAGGAACAACAATTGATGAACAAACACCAACAAGACTGCCCCAAAGAGATGCACTTATTCTTTGAGAGATTAATGAATGCTTCTCTTTGTAGAAATCCAGAGGAGGATATGGACATAAAGAACAATAAACCAAGGCCACGAAGTCAGTCAGCAAAAAATTACCCCAACTTGATAGCACTTTCTAATCAAGATGGAAAGATAATGCTGAAGTTGGAGCAAATATCAGCTTGTTCTCATTTAAAGAGTAACTAAACCCTAAACCAACTTTTTTTAGTTAATGATCTGTAAGAATGATGCTTTATTAGTGCTGTTCATTGATTTTAGTAATTTTTTTGACATTTGGATATAAAGTGTTTCAATACTGCAATATATGGTGTAAAAACGTCTGAGTGCTGCCCTCTTCAGGTTGAACGGTGGGTACTGCAGTTGAATTTTCCCATTGGATGTTGGGTCCAAAAAATGACTTGTGACGTAAGCAGGTTCAAGCTCACCACGCCCTTGTTACGATCTCACCACACACTTGGTACGAGCTTAGTTCGTCCCCTCTATCTCCGTTGGGATCTGCCCACTTTTCTTGCATTTTTCAAATATTGCCAGTGGGTGGAATCAGGCTCTGACCAGGGGTTTAGTTACGCTTTAAGCATGCATTTTATTGCAAGTAGGTTGTTGGAGCTTGTGTGAAAGAAATACCACAGGAAAGATGTGGGGTCTTGCCTGCAGTTCACTACACAATTAAAACTACCCCAAAGAGAAGCACTTATGAATATTTGACCAATCAATGCTGCCATTTGAAGTAATCTTACTGTGTTGCATCTTCTGCTTGAATGAGCATTACTCAAGGAAGTCAGCATGGAGCTCCTGAAAAGTCTTCTCTTTTGCAGCATAGGTCACTTAAAACTACCCCAACAAATAGCACTTACTGAATTCAACAGACAAGTCAGTGCCATTGCAAAGGTACTGATAGTGACCGCTGCTTGAATGAGCATTGCTCAAGGAAGTCAGCATGGAGTTCCTGAAATCTTCTCTTTTGCAGCATAGGTCACTTAAACTACCCCAACAAATAGCACTTACTGAATACAACAGACAAGTCAATGCAATTGCAAGGGTACTGATAGTAACATTATTTTCAGCTAAAAACAATTGAAATCTTTAGCAGCAATGGACAGAGACAGGAGAAATGTGTTGCTTTCTGGTAGATCTAGCTGGTCTGAGGCTAGCTGTTTAACAACAGCCATTTAAGTATGTCCGTGTGCCCCTGGCTCTTCAGTGGTCGTTCACACTTTTGGGTCCTTCTGAGCTCATCAAGTTTTGATTGCTGTGTTAATATCCTTGGAATGACTCATCATATTTTAAAATCGGTTTTCACACTTTTACAGCACAACGTGGAAATTTAGCTGTTTACTGCCTTTTCTAAATTTAAACAAAGTACAGCATATATTCTCAAATAGTATTCACAAGAATGAAAATGAGAGGAACGCAAAATCTTTAAGTGGAACAGTACCTACTACTGTCTGAAGTGGGAGTTGAAAAAAGACACAAAGAGGAACAACAATTGATGAACAAACACCAACAAGACTGCCCCAAAGAGATGCACTTATTCTTTGAGAGATTAATGAATGCTTCTCTTTGTAGAAATCCAGAGGAGGATATGGACATAAAGAACAATAAACCAAGGCCACGAAGTCAGTCAGCAAAAAATTACCCCAACTTGATAGCACTTTCTAATCAAGATGGAAAGATAATGCTAAAGTTGGAGCAAATATCAGCTTGTTCTCATTTAAGCATGCATTTTATTGCAAGTAGGTTGTTGGAGCTTGTGTGAAAGAAATACCACAGGAAAGATGTGGGGTCTTGCCTGCAGTTCACTACACAATTAAAACTACCCCAAAGAGAAGCACTTATGAATATTTGACCAATCAATGCTGCCATTTGAAGTAATCTTACTGTGTTGTATCCTCTGCTTGAATGAGCATTACTCAAGGAAGTCAGCATGGAGCTCCTGAAAAGTCTTCTCTTTTGCAGCATAGGTCACTTAAAACTACCCCAACAAATAGCACTTACTGAATACAACAGACAAGTCAGTGCCATTGCAAAGGTACTGATAGTGACCGCTGCTTGAATGAGCATTGCTCAAGGAAGTCAGCATGGAGTTCCTGAAGTCTTCTCTTTTGCAGCATAGGTCACTTAAAACTACCCCAACAAATAGCACTTACTGAATACAACACAAGTCAGTGCCATTGCAAAGGTACTGATAGTAACAGCTTTGGGGGCTAAAAACGAATGAAATATTTAGCAGCAATGGACTTCACTTACAGACAGAGACAGGAGAAATGTGTTGCTTTCTGGTAGATCTAGCTGGTCTGAGGCTAGCTGTTTAACAACAGCCATTTAAGTATGTCCGTGTGCCCTTGGCTCTTCAGTGGTCGTTCACACTTTTGGGTCCTTCTGAGCTCATCAAGTTTTGATTGCTGTGTTAATATCCTTGGAATGACTCATCATATTTTAAAATGGGTTTTCACACTTTTACAGCACAACACGGAAATGTAGCTGTTTACTGCCTTTTCTAAATTTAAACAAAGTACAGCATATATTCTCAAATAGTATTTACAAGAATAAAAATGAGAGGAACGCAAAATCTTTAAGTGGAACAGTACCTACTACTGTCTGAAGTGGGAGTTGAAAAAAGACACAAAGAGGAACAACAATTGATGAACAAACACCAACAAGACTGCCCCAAAGAGATGCACTTGTTCTTTGGGAGATTAATGAATGCTTCTCTTTGTAGAAATCCAGAGTAGGATATGGACATAAAGAACAATAAACCAAGGCCACGAAGTCAGTCAGCAAAAAATTACCCCAACTTGATAGCACTTTCTTATCAAGATGGAAGGATAATGTTAAAGTTGGAGCAAATATCAGCTTGTTCTCATTTAAGCATGCATTTTATTGCAAGTAGGGTGTTGGAGCTCGTGTGAAAGAAATACCACAGGAAAGATGTGGGGTCTTGCCTGCAGTTCACTACACAATTAAAACTACCCCAAAGAGAAGCACTTATGAATATTTGACCAATCAATGCTGCCATTTGAAGTAATCTTACTGTGTTTTATCCTCTGATTGAATGAGCATTGCTCGAATAAGTCAGCATCGAGTTCCCGAAAGGTCTTCTCATTAGCAGCATAGGTCACATAAAACTACCCCAACAAATAGCACTTACTGAATACAACAGACAAGTCAGTGCCATTGCAAAGGTACTGATAGTTACCGCTGCTTGAATGAGCATTGCTCAAGGAAGTCAGCATGGAGTTCTTTAAGTCTTTTCTTTTGCAGCATAGGTCACTTAAAACTACCCCAACAAATAGCACTTACTGAATACAACAGACAAGTCAATGCAATTGCAAGGGTACTGATAGTAACATTATTTTCAGCTAAAAACAATTGAAATCTTTAGCAGCAATGGACAGAGACAGGAGAAATGTGTTGCTTTCTGGTAGATCTAGCTGGTCTGAGGCTAGCTGTTTAACAACAGCCATTTAAGTATGTCCGTGTGCCCCTGGCTCTTTAGTGGTCGTTCACACTTTTGGGTCCTTCTGAGCTCATCAAGTTTTGATTGCTGTGTTAATATCCTTGGAATGACTCATCATATTTTAAAATCGGTTTTCACACTTTTACAGCACAACGTGGAAATTTAGCTGTTTACTGCCTTTTCTAAATTTAAACAAAGTACAACATATATTCTCAAATAGTATTCACAAGAATGAAAATGAGAGGAACGCAAAATCTTTAAGTGGAACAGTACCTACTACTGTCTGAAGTGGGAGTTGAAAAAAGACACAAAGAGGAACAACAATTGATGAACAAACACCAACAAGACTGCCCCAAAGAGATGCACTTATTCTTTGAGAGATTAATGAATGCTTCTCTTTGTAGAAATCCAGAGGAGGATATGGACATAAAGAACAATAAACCAAGGCCACGAAGTCAGTCAGCAAAAAATTACCCCAACTTGATAGCACTTTCTAATCAAGATGGAAAGATAATGCTAAAGTTGGAGCAAATATCAGCTTGTTCTCATTTAAGCATGCATTTTATTGCAAGTAGGTTGTTGGAGCTTGTGTGAAAGAAATACCACAGGAAAGATGTGGGGTCTTGCCTGCAGTTCACTACACAATTAAAACTACCCCAAAGAGAAGCACTTATGAATATTTGACCAATCAATGCTGCCATTTGAAGTAATCTTACTGTGTTGTATCCTCTGCTTGAATGAGCATTACTCAAGGAAGTCAGCATGGAGCTCCTGAAAAGTCTTCTCTTTGGCAGCATAGGTCACTTAAAACTACCCCAACAAATAGCACTTACTGAATACAACAGACAAGTCAGTGCCATTGCAAAGGTACTGATAGTGACCGCTGCTTGAATGAGCATTGCTCAAGGAAGTCAGCATGGAGTTCCTGAAGTCTTCTCTTTTGCAGCATAGGTCACTTAAAACTACCCCAACAAATAGCACTTACTGAATACAACACAAGTCAGTGCCATTGCAAAGGTACTGATAGTAACAGCTTTGGGGGCTAAAAACGAATGAAATATTTAGCAGCAATGGACTTCACTTACAGACAGAGACAGGAGAAATGTGTTGCTTTCTGGTAGATCTGGCTGGTCTGAGGCTAGCTGTTTAACAACAGCCATTTAAGTATGTCCGTGTGCCCCTGGCTCTTCAGTGATCGTTCACACTTATGGGTCCTTCTGAGCTCATCAAGTTTTGATTGCTGTGTTAATATACTTGGAACGACTCATCATATTTTGAAATGGGTTTTCACACTTTTACAGCACAACACGGAAATTTAGCTGTTCACTGCCTTTTCTAAATTTAAACAAAGTACAGCATATATTCTCAAACAGTATTTACAAGAATGAAAATGAGAGGAACGCAAAATCTTTAAGTGGAACAGTACCTACTACTGTCTGAAGTGGGAGTTGAAAAAAGACACAAAGAGGAACAACAATTGATGAACAAACACCAACAAGACTGCCCCAAAGAGATGCACTTATTCTTTGAGAGATTAATGAATGCTTCTCTTTGTAGAAATCCAGAGTAGGATATGGACATAAAGAACAATAAACCAAGGCCACGAAGTCAGTCAGCAAAAAATTACCCCAACTTGATAGCACTTTCTTATCAAGATGGAAGGATAATGCTAAAGTTGGAGCAAATATCAGCTTGTTCTCATTGAAGCATGCATTTTATTGCAAGTAGGGTGTTGGAGCTCGTGTGAAAGAAATACCACAGGAAAGATGTGGGGTCTTGCCTGCAGTTCACTACACAATTAAAACTACCCCAAAGAGAAGCACTTATGAATATTTGACCAATCAATGCTGCCATTTGAAGTAATCTTACTGTGTTTTATCCTCTGATTGAATGAGCATTGCTCGAATAAGTCAGCATGGAGTTCCCGAAAGGTCTTCTCATTAGCAGCATAGGTCAGATAAAACTACCCCAACAAATAGCACTTACTGAATACAACAGACAAGTCAGTGCCATTGCAAAGGTACTGATAGTAACCGCTGCTTGAATGAGCATTGCTCAAGGAAGTCAGCATGGAGTTCTTTAAGTCTTCTCTTTTGCAGCATAGGTCACTTAAAACTACCCCAACAAATAGCACTTACTGAATACAACAGACAAGTCAGTGCAATTGCAAGGGTACTGATAGTAACATTATTTTCAGCTAAAAACAATTGAAATCTCTAGCAGTAATGGACATCACTTACAGACAGAGACAGGAGTAATGTGTTGCATGCTGAAAGATCTAGCTGGTCTGAGGCTAGCTGTTTAACAACAGCCATTTAAGTATGTCTGTGTGCCCCTGGCTCTTCAGTGGTCGTTCACACTTTTGGGTCCTTCTGAGCTCATCAAGTTTTGATTGCTGTGTTAATATCCTTGGAATGACTCATCATATTTTAAAATCGGTTTTCACACTTTTACAGCACAACATGGAAATTTAGCTGTTTACTGCCTTTTCTAAATTTAAACAAAGTACAGCATATATTCTCAAATAGTATTTACAGGAATGAAAATGAGAAGAACGCAAAATCTTTAAGTGGAACAGTACCTACTACTGTCTGAAGTGGGAGTTGAAAAAAGACACAAAGAGGAACAACAATTGATGAACAAACACCAACAAGACTGCCCCAAAGAGATGCACTTATTCTTTGAGAGATTAATGAATGCTTCTCTTTGTAGAAATCCAGAGGAGGATATGGACATAAAGAACAATAAACCAAGGCCACGAAGTCAGTCAGCAAAAAATTACCCCAACTTGATAGCACTTTCTAATCAAGATGGAAAGATAATGCTGAAGTTGGAGCAAATATCAGCTTGTTCTCATTTAAGCATGCATTTTATTGCAAGTAGGTTGTTGGAGCTTGTGTGAAAGAAATACCACAGGAAAGATGTGGGGTCTTGCCTGCAGTTCACTACACAATTAAAACTACCACAAAGAGAAGCACTTATGAATATTTGACCAATCAATGCTGCCATTTGAAGTAATCTTACTGTGTTGCATCTTCTGCTTGAATGAGCATTACTCAAGGAAGTCAGCATGGAGCTCCTGAAAAGTCTTCTCTTTTGCAGCATAGGTCACTTAAAACTACCCCAACAAATAGCACTTACTGAATTCAACAGACAAGTCAGTGCCATTGCAAAGGTACTGATAGTGACCGCTGCTTGAATGAGCATTGCTCAAGGAAGTCAGCATGGAGTTCCTGAAGTCTTCTCTTTTGCAGCATAGGTCACTTAAAACTACCCCAACAAATAGCACTTACTGAATACAACACAAGTCAGTGCCATTGCAAAGGTACTGATAGTAACAGCTTTGGGGGCTAAAAACGAATGAAATATTTAGCAGCAATGGACTTCACTTACAGACAGAGACAGGAGAAATGTGTTGCTTTCTGGTAGATCTAGCTGGTCTGAGGCTAGCTGTTTAACAACAGCCATTTAAGTATGTCCGTGTGCCCCTGGCTCTTCAGTGATCGTTCACACTTATGGGTCCTTCTGAGCTCATCAAGTTTTGATTGCTGTGTTAATATCCTTGGAACGACTCATCATATTTTAAAATGGGTTTTCACACTTTTACAGCACAACACGGAAATTTAGCTGTTCACTGCCTTTTCTAAATTTTAACAAAGTACAGCATATATTCTCAAATAGTATTTACAAGAATGAAAATGAGAGGAACGCAAAATCTTTAAGTGGAACAATACCTACTACTGTCTGAAGTGGGAGTTGAAAAAAGACATAAAGAGGAACAACAATTGATGAAGAAACACCAACAAGACATCCCCAAAGAGATGCACTTTTTCTTTGGGAGATTAATGAATGCTTCTCTTTGTAGAAATCCAGAGTAGGATATGGACATAAAGAACAATAAACCAAGGCCACGAAGTCAGTCAGCAAAAAATTACCCCAACTTGATAGCACTTTCTTATCAAGATGGAAGGATAATGCTAAAGTTGGATCAAATATCAGCTTGTTCTCATTTAAGCATGCATTTTATTGCAAGTAGGGTGTTGGAGCTCGTGTGAAAGAAATACCACAGGAAAGATGTGGGGTCTTGCCTGCAGTTCACTACACAATTAAAACTACCCCAAAGAGAAGCACTTATGAATATTTGACCAATCAATGCTGCCATTTGAAGTAATCTTACTGTGTTTTATCCTCTGATTGAATGAGCATTGCTCGAATAAGTCAGCATGGAGTTTCCGAAAGGTCTTCTCATTAGCAGCATAGGTCACATAAAACTACCCCAACAAATAGCACTTACTGAATACAACAGACAAGTCAGTGCCATTGCAAAGGTACTGATAGTTACCGCTGCTTGAATGAGCATTGCTCAAGGAAGTCAGCATGGAGTTCTTTAAGTCTTTTCTTTTGCAGCATAGGTCACTTAAAACTACCCCAACAAATAGCACTTACTGAATACAACAGACAAGTCAATGCAATTGCAAGGGTACTGATAGTAACATTATTGTCAGCTTAAAACAATTGAAATCTTTAGCAGCAATGGACAGAGACAGGAGAAATGTGTTGCTTTCTGGTAGATCTAGCTGGTCTGACGCTAGCTGTTTAACAACAGCCATTTAAGTATGTCCGTGTGCCCCTGGCTCTTCAGTGGTCGTTCACACTTTTGGGTCCTTCTGAGCTCATCAAGTTTTGATTGCTGTGTTAATATCCTTGGAATGACTCATCATATTTTAAAATCGGTTTTCACACTTTTACAGCACAACGTGGAAATTTAGCTGTTTACTGCCTTTTCTAAATTTAAACAAAGTACAGCATATATTCTCAAATAGTATTTACAAGAATGAAAATGAGAGGAACGCAAAATCTTTAAGTGGAACAGTACCTACTACTGTCTGAAGTGGGAGTTGAAAAAAGACACAAAGAGGAACAACAATTGATGAACAAACACCAACAAGACTGCCCCAAAGAGATGCACTTATTCTTTGAGAGATTAATGAATGCTTCTCTTTGTAGAAATCCAGAGGAGGATATGGACATAAAGAACAATAAACCAAGGCCACGAAGTCAGTCAGCAAAAAATTACCCCAACTTGATAGCACTTTCTAATCAAGATGGAAAGATAATGCTAAAGTTGGAGCAAATATCAGCTTGTTCTCATTTAAGCATGCATTTTATTGCAAGTAGGTTGTTGGAGCTTGTGTGAAAGAAATACCACAGGAAAGATGTGGGGTCTTGCCTGCAGTTCACTACACAATTAAAACTACCCCAAAGAGAAGCACTTATGAATATTTGACCAATCAATGCTGCCATTTGAAGTAATCTTACTGTGTTGTATCCTCTGCTTGAATGAGCATTACTCAAGGAAGTCAGCATGGAGCTCCTGAAAAGTCTTCTCTTTTGCAGCATAGGTCACTTAAAACTACCCCAACAAATAGCACTTACTGAATACAACAGACAAGTCAGTGCCATTGCAAAGGTACTGATAGTGACCGCTGCTTGAATGAGCATTGCTCAAGGAAGTCAGCATGGAGTTCCTGAAGTCTTCTCTTTTGCAGCATAGGTCACTTAAAACTACCCCAACAAATAGCACTTACTGAATACAACACAAGTCAGTGCCATTGCAAAGGTACTGATAGTAACAGCTTTGGGGGCTAAAAACGAATGAAATATTTAGCAGCAATGGACTTCACTTACAGACAGAGACAGGAGAAATGTGTTGCTTTCTGGTAGATCTAGCTGGTCTGAGGCTAGCTGTTTAACAACAGCCATTTAAGTATGTCCGTGTGCCCCTGGCTCTTCAGTGGTCGTTCACACTTTTGGGTCCTTCTGAGCTCATCAAGTTTTGATTGCTGTGTTAATATCCTTGGAATGACTTATCATATTTTAAAATCGGTTGTCACACTTTTACAGCACAACACGGAAATGTAGCTGTTTACTGCCTTTTCTAAATTTAAACAAAGTACAGCATATATTCTCAAATAGTATTTACAAGAATGAAAATGAGAAGAACGCAAAATCTTTAAGTGGAACAGTACCTACTACTGTCTGAAGTGGGAGTTGAAAAAAGACACAAAGAGGAACAACAATTGATGAACAAACACCAACAAGACTGCGCCAAAGAGATGCACTTATTCTTTGAGAGATTAATGAATGCTTCTCTTTGTAGAAATCCAGAGGAGGATATGGACATAAAGAACAATAAACCAAGGCCACAAAGTCAGTAAAAAATTACCCCAACTTGATAGCACTTTCTAATCAAGATGGAAGGATAATGCTAAAGTTGGAGCAAATATCAGCTTGTTTTCATTTAAGCATGCATTATATTGCAAGTAGGTTGTTGGAGCTTGTGTGAAAGAAATACCACAGGGGTCTTGCCTGCAGTTCACTACACAATTAAAACTACCCCAAAGAGAAGCACTTATGAATATTTGACCAATCAATGCTGCCATTTGAAGTAATCTTACTGTGTTTTATCCTCTGATTGAATGAGCATTGCTCGAATAAGTCAGCATGGAGTTCCCGAAAGGTCTTCTCATTAGCAGCATAGGTCACATAAAACTACCCCAACAAATAGCACTTACTGAATACAACAGACAAGTCAGTGCCATTGCAAAGGTACTGATAGTTACCGCTGCTTGAATGAGCATTGCTCAAGGAAGTCAGCATGGAGTTCTTTAAGTCTTTTCTTTTGCAGCATAGGTCACTTAAAACTACCCCAACAAATAGCACTTACTGAATACAACAGACAAGTCAATGCAATTGCAAGGGTACTGATAGTAACATTATTTTCAGCTAAAAACAATTGAAATCTTTAGCAGCAATGGACAGAGACAGGAGAAATGTGTTGCTTTCTGGTAGATCTAGCTGGTCTGAGGCTAGCTGTTTAACAACAGCCATTTAAGTATGTTCGTGTGCCCCTGGCTCTTCAGTGGTCGTTCACACTTTTGGGTCCTTCTGAGCTCATCAAGTTTTGATTGCTGTGTTAATATACTTGGAACGACTCATCATATTTTGAAATGGGTTTTCACACTTTTACAGCACAACACGGAAATTTAGCTGTTCACTGCCTTTTCTAAATTTAAACAAAGTACAGCATATATTCTCAAACAGTACTTACAAGAATGAAAATGAGAGGAACGCAAAATCTTTAAGTGGAACAGTACCTACTACTGTCTGAAGTGGGAGTTGAAAAAAGACACAAAGAGGAACAACAATTGATGAACAAACACCAACAAGACTGCCCCAAAGAGATGCACTTATTCTTTGAGAGATTAATGAATGCTTCTCTTTGTAGAAATCCAGAGTAGGATATGGACATAAAGAACAATAAACCAAGGCCACGAAGTCAGTCAGCAAAAAATTACCCCAACTTGATAGCACTTTCTTATCAAGATGGAAGGATAATGCTAAAGTTGGAGCAAATATCAGCTTGTTCTCATTTAAGCATGCATTTTATTGCAAGTAGGTTGTTGGAGCTTGTGTGAAAGAAATACCACAGGAAAGATGTGGGGTCTTGCCTGCAGTTCACTACACAATTAAAACTACCCCAAAGAGAAGCACTTATGAATATTTGACCAATCAATGCTGCCATTTGAAGTAATCTTACTGTGTTGTATCCTCTGCTTGAATGAGCATTGCTCAAGGAAAGTAACATTATTTTCATCTAAAAACAATTGAAATCTCTAGCAGTAATGGACATCACTGGACAGAGACAGGAGTAATGTGTTTCATGCGGAAAGATCTAGCTGGTCTGAGGCTAGCTGTTTAACAACAGCCATTTAAGTATGTCCGTGTGCCCCTGGCTCTTCAGTGGTCGTTCACACTTTTGGGTCCTTCTGAGCTCATCAAGTTTTGATTGCTGTGTTAATATCCTTGGAATGACTCATCATATTTTAAAATCGGTTTTCACACTTTTACAGCACAACACGGAAATGTAGCTGTTTACTGCCTTTTCTAAATTTAAACAAAGTACAGCATATATTCTCAAATAGTATTTACAGGAATGAAAATGAGAAGAACGCAAAATCTTTAAGTGGAACAGTACCTACTACTGTCTGAAGTGGGAGTTGAAAAAAGACACAAAGAGGAACAACAATTGATGAACAAACACCAACAAGACTGCCCCAAAGAGATGCACTTATTCTTTGAGAGATTAATGAATGCTTCTCTTTGTAGAAATCTAGAGGAGGATATGGACATAAAGAACAATAAACCAAGGCCACGAAGTCAGTCAGCAAAAAATTACCCCAACTTGATAGCACTTTCTAATCAAGATGGAAAGATAATGCTGAAGTTGGAGCAAATATCAGCTTGTTCTCATTTAAGCATGCATTTTATTGCAAGTAGGTTGTTGGAGCTTGTGTGAAAGAAATACCACAGGAAAGATGTGGGGTCTTGCCTGCAGTTCACTACACAATTAAAACTACCCCAAAGAGAAGCACTTATGAATATTTGACCAATCAATGCTGCCATTTGAAGTAATCTTACTGTGTTGCATCTTCTGCTTGAATGAGCATTACTCAAGGAAGTCAGCATGGAGCTCCTGAAAAGTCTTCTCTTTTGCAGCATAGGTCACTTAAAACTACCCCAACAAATAGCACTTACTGAATTCAACAGACAAGTCAGTGCCATTGCAAAGGTACTGATAGTGACCGCTGCTTGAATGAGCATTGCTCAAGGAAGTCAGCATGGAGTTCCTGAAGTCTTCTCTTTTGCAGCATAGGTCACTTAAAACTACCCCAACAAATAGCACTTACTGAATACAACACAAGTCAGTGCCATTGCAAAGGTACTGATAGTAACAGCTTTGGGGGCTAAAAACGAATGAAATATTTAGCAGCAATGGACTTCACTTACAGACAGAGACAGGAGAAATGTGTTGCTTTCTGGTAGATCTAGCTGGTCTGAGGCTAGCTGTTTAACAACAGCCATTTAAGTATGTCCGTGTGCCCCTGGCTCTTCAGTGATCGTTCACACTTATGGGTCCTTCTGAGCTCATCAAGTTTTGATTGCTGTGTTAATATCCTTGGAACGACTCATCATATTTTAAAATGGGTTTTCACACTTTTACAGCACAACACGGAAATTTAGCTGTTCACTGCCTTTTCTAAATTTTAACAAAGTACAGCATATATTCTCAAATAGTATTTACAAGAATGAAAATGAGAGGAACGCAAAATCTTTAAGTGGAACAATACCTACTACTGTCTGAAGTGGGAGTTGAAAAAAGACATAAAGAGGAACAACAATTGATGAACAAACACCAACAAGACATCCCCAAAGAGATGCACTTTTTCTTTGGGAGATTAATGAATGCTTCTCTTTGTAGAAATCCAGAGTAGGATATGGACATAAAGAACAATAAACCAAGTCCACGAAGTCAGTCAGCAAAAAATTACCCCAACTTGATAGCACTTTCTTATCAAGATGGAAGGATAATGCTAAAGTTGGAGCAAATATCAGCTTGTTCTCATTTAAGCATGCATTTTATTGCAAGTAGGGTGTTGGAGCTGGTGTGAAAGAAATACCACAGGAAAGATGTGGGGTCTTGCCTGCAGTTCACTACACAATTAAAACTACCCCAAAGAGAAGCACTTATGAATATTTGACCAATCAATGCTGCCATTTGAAGTAATCTTACTGTGTTTTATCCTCTGATTGAATGAGCATTGCTCGAATAAGTCAGCATGGAGTTCCCGAAAGGTCTTCTCATTAGCAGCATAGGTCACATAAAACTACCCCAACAAATAACACTTACTGAATACAACAGACAAGTCAGTGCCATTGCAAAGGTACTGATAGTAACCGCTGCTTGAATGAGCATTGCTCAAAGGAAGTCAGCATGGAGTTCTTTAAGTCTTCTCTTTTGCAGCATAGGTCACTTAAAACTACCCCAACAAATAGCACTTACTGATTACAACACAAGTCAGTGCCATTGCAAGGGTACTGATAGTAACATTATTTTCAGCTAAAAACAATTGAAATCTTTAGCAGCAATGGACAGAGACAGGAGAAATGTGTTGCTTTCTGGTAGATCTAGCTGGTCTGAGGCTAGCTGTTTAACAACAGCCATTTAAGTATGTCCGTGTGCCCCTGGCTCTTCAGTGGTCGTTCACACTTTTGGGTCCTTCTGAGCTCATCAAGTTTTGATTGCTGTGTTAATATCCTTGGAATGACTCATCATATTTTAAAATCGGTTTTCACACTTTTACAGCACAACGTGGAAATTTAGCTGTTTACTGCCTTTTCTAAATTTAAACAAAGTACAGCATATATTCTCAAATAGTATTCACAAGAATGAAAATGAGAGGAACGCAAAATCTTTAAGTGGAACAGTACCTACTACTGTCTGAAGTGGGAGTTGAAAAAAGACACAAAGAGGAACAACAATTGATGAACAAACACCAACAAGACTGCCCCAAAGAGATGCACTTATTCTTTGAGAGATTAATGAATGCTTCTCTTTGTAGAAATCCAGAGTAGGATATGGACATAAAGAACAATAAACCAAGGCCACGAAGTCAGTCAGCAAAAAATTACCCCAACTTGATAGCACTTTCTAATGGTAAATGGACTGCATTTATATAGCGCTTTTAACAGACCTATGGCCATCCAAAGCGCTTTACAAGTTTGCCTCACATTCACCCATTCACGCACACATTCATACACCGACAGCGGTGTCAACCATGCAAGGCGCCATCCAGCTCGTCGGGAGCAGCTGGGGTTAGGTGTCTTGCTCAAGGACACCTCGACACTTGGTCCGGTGGAGCCGGGGATTGAACCACCAACCTTTCGGTTTGTAGACAACCTACGTGAACCACTGAGCCACTGCCGCCCTTTCTAATCAAGATGGAAAGATAATGCTAAAGTTGGAGCAAATATCAGCTTGTTCTCATTTAAGCATGCATTTTATTGCAAGTAGGTTGTTGGAGCTTGTGTGAAAGAAATACCACAGGAAAGATGTGGGGTCTTGCCTGCAGTTCACTACACAATTAAAACTACCCCAAAGAGAAGCACTTATGAATATTTGACCAATCAATGCTGCCATTTGAAGTAATCTTACTGTGTTGTATCCTCTGCTTGAATGAGCATTACTCAAGGAAGTCAGCATGGAGCTCCTGAAAAGTCTTCTCTTTGGCAGCATAGGTCACTTAAAACTACCCCAACAAATAGCACTTACTGAATACAACAGACAAGTCAGTGCTATTGCAAAGGTACTGATAGTGACCGCTGCTTGAATGAGCATTGCTCAAGGAAGTCAGCATGGAGTTCTTTAAGTCTTCTCTTTTGCAGCATAGGTCACTTAAAACTACCCCAACAAATAGCACTTACTGAATACAACAGACAAGTCAGTGCAATTGCAAGGGTACTGATAGTAACATTATTTTCAGCTAAAAACAATTGAAATCTCTAGCAGTAATGGACAGAGACAGGAGAAATGTGTTGCTTTCTGGTAGATTTAGCTGGTCTGAGGCTAGCTGTTTAACAACAGCCATTTAAGTATGTCCGTGTGCCCCTGGCTCTTCAGTGGTCGTTCACACTTTTGGGTCCTTCTGAGCTCATCAAGTTTTGATTGCTGTGTTAATATCCTTGGAATGACTCATCATATTTTAAAATCGGTTTTCACACTTTTACAGCACAACGTGGAAATTTAGCTGTTTACTGCCTTTTCTAAATTTAAACAAAGTACAGCATATATTCTCAAATAGTATTCACAAGAATGAAAATGAGAGGAACGCAAAATCTTTAAGTGGAACAGTACCTACTACTGTCTGAAGTGGGAGTTGAAAAAAGACACAAAGAGGAACAACAACTGATGAACAAACACCAACAAGACTGCCCCAAAGAGATGCACTTATTCTTTGAGAGATTAATGAATGCTTCTCCTTGTAGAAATCCAGAGTAGGATATGGACATAAAGAACAATAAACCAAGGCCACGAAGTCAGTCAGCAAAAAATTACCCCAACTTGATAGCACTTTCTTATCAAGATGGAAGGATAATGCTAAAGTTGGAGCAAATATCAGCTTGTTCTCATTTAAGCATGCATTTTATTGCAAGTAGGGTGTTGGAGCTCGTGTGAAAGAAATACCACAGGAAAGATGTGGGGTCTTGCCTGCAGTTCACTACACAATTAAAACTACCCCAAAGAGAAGCACTTATGAATATTTGACCAATCAATGCTGCCATTTGAAGTAATCTTACTGTGTTGTATCCTCTGCTTGAATGAGCATTGCTCAAGGAAGTCAGCATGGAGCTCCTGAAAAGTCTTCTCATTAGCAGCATAGGTCACATAAAACTACCCCAACAAATAGCACTTACTGAATACAACAGACAAGTCAGTGCCATTGCAAAGGTACTGATAGTAACCGCTGCTTGAATGAGCATTGCTCAAGGAAGTCAGCATGGAGTTCTTTAAGTCTTCTCTTTTGCAGCATAGGTCACTTAAAACTACCCCAACAAATAGCACTTACTGAATACAACACAAGTCAGTGCCATTGCAAAGGTACTGATAGTAACAGCTTTGGGGGCTAAAAACGAATGAAATCTTTAGCAGCAATGGACTTCACTTACAGACAGAGACAGGATAAATGTGTTGCTTTCTGGTAGATCTAGCTGGTCTGAGGCTAGCTGTTTAACAACAGCCATTTAAGTATGTCCGTGTGCCCCTGGCTCTTCAGTGATCGTTCACACTTATTGGTCCTTCTGAGCTCATCAAGTTTTGATTGCTGTGTTAATATACTTGGAACGACTCATCATATTTTGAAATGGGTTTTCACACTTTTACAGCACAACACGGAAATTTAGCTGTTCACTGCCTTTTCTAAATTTAAACAAAGTACAGCATATATTCTCAAACAGTATTTACAAGAATGAAAATGAGAGGAACGCAAAATCTTTAAGTGGAACAGTACCTACTACTGTCTGAAGTGGGAGTTGAAAAAAGACACAAAGAGGAACAACAATTGATGAACAAACACCAACAAGACTGCCCCAAAGAGATGCACTTATTCTTTGAGAGATTAATGAATGCTTCTCTTTGTAGAAATCCAGAGTAGGATATGGACATAAAGAACAATAAACCAAGGCCACGAAGTCAGTCAGCAAAAAATTACCCCAACTTGATAGCACTTTCTTATCAAGATGGAAGGATAATGCTAAAGTTGGAGCAAATATCAGCTTGTTCTCATTTAAGCATGCATTTTATTGCAAGTAGGGTGTTGGAGCTCGTGTGAAAGAAATACCACAGGAAAGATGTGGGGTCTTGCCTGCAGTTCACTACACAATTAAAACTACCCCAAAGAGAAGCACTTATGAATATTTGACCAATCAATGCTGCCATTTGAAGTAATCTTACTGTGTTTTATCCTCTGATTGAATGAGCATTGCTCGAATAAGTCAGCATGGAGTTCCCGAAAGGTCTTCTCATTAGCAGCATAGGTCACATAAAACTACCCCAACAAATAGCACTTACTGAATACAACAGACAAGTCAGTGCCATTGCAAAGGTACTGATAGTAACCGCTGCTTGAATGAGCATTGCTCAAGGAAGTCAGCATGGAGTTCTTTAAGTCTTCTCTTTTGCAGCATAGGTCACTTAAAACTACCCCAACAAATAGCACTTACTGAATACAACAGACAAGTCAGTGCAATTGCAAGGGTACTGATAGTAACATTATTTTCAGCTAAAAACAATTGAAATCTCTAGCAGTAATGGACATCACTTACAGACAGAGACAGGAGTAATGTGTTGCATGCTGAAAGATCTAGCTGGTCTGAGGCTAGCTGTTTAACAACAGCCATTTAAGTATGTCCGTGTGCCCCTGGCTCTTCAGTGGTCGTTCACACTTTTGGGTCCTTCTGAGCTCATCAAGTTTTGATTGCTGTGTTAATATCCTTGGAATGACTCATCATATTTTAAAATCGGTTTTCACACTTTTACAGCACAACATGGAAATTTAGCTGTTTACTGCCTTTTCTAAATTTAAACAAAGTACAGCATATATTCTCAAATAGTATTTACAGGAATGAAAATGAGAAGAACGCAAAATCTTTAAGTGGAACAGTACCTACTACTGTCTGAAGTGGGAGTTGAAAAAAGACACAAAGAGGAACAACAATTGATGAACAAACACCAACAAGACTGCCCCAAAGAGATGCACTTATTCTTTGAGAGATTAATGAATGCTTCTCTTTGTAGAAATCCAGAGGAGGATATGGACATAAAGAACAATAAACCAAGGCCACAAAGTCAGTCAGCAAAAAATTACCCCAACTTGATAGCACTTTCTAATCAAGATGGAAAGATAATGCTGAAGTTGGAGCAAATATCAGCTTGTTCTCATTTAAGCATGCATTTTATTGCAAGTAGGTTGTTGGAGCTTGTGTGAAAGAAATACCACAGGAAAGATGTGGGGTCTTGCCTGCAGTTCACTACACAATTAAAACTACCCCAAAGAGAAGCACTTATGAATATTTGACCAATCAATGCTGCCATTTGAAGTAATCTTACTGTGTTGCATCTTCTGCTTGAATGAGCATTACTCAAGGAAGTCAGCATGGAGCTCCTGAAAAGTCTTCTCTTTTGCAGCATAGGTCACTTAAAACTACCCCAACAAATAGCACTTACTGAATTCAACAGACAAGTCAGTGCCATTGCAAAGGTACTGATAGTGACCGCTGCTTGAATGAGCATTGCTCAAGGAAGTCAGCATGGAGTTCCTGAAGTCTTCTCTTTTGCAGCATAGGTCACTTAAAACTACCCCAACAAATAGCACTTACTGAATACAACACAAGTCAGTGCCATTGCAAAGGTACTGATAGTAACAGCTTTGGGGGCTAAAAACGAATGAAATATTTAGCAGCAATGGACTTCACTTACAGACAGAGACAGGAGAAATGTGTTGCTTTCTGGTAGATCTAGCTGGTCTGAGGCTAGCTGTTTAACAACAGCCATTTAAGTATGTCCGTGTGCCCCTGGCTCTTCAGTGATCGTTCACACTTATGGGTCCTTCTGAGCTCATCAAGTTTTGATTGCTGTGTTAATATCCTTGGAACGACTCATCATATTTTAAAATGGGTTTTCACACTTTTACAGCACAACACGGAAATTTAGCTGTTCACTGCCTTTTCTAAATTTTAACAAAGTACAGCATATATTCTCAAATAGTATTTACAAGAATGAAAATGAGAGGAACGCAAAATCTTTAAGTGGAACAATACCTACTACTGTCTGAAGTGGGAGTTGAAAAAAGACATAAAGAGGAACAACAATTGATGAAGAAACACCAACAAGACATCCCCAAAGAGATGCACTTTTTCTTTGGGAGATTAATGAATGCTTCTCTTTGTAGAAATCCAGAGTAGGATATGGACATAAAGAACAATAAACCAAGGCCACGAAGTCAGTCAGCAAAAAATTACCCCAACTTGATAGCACTTTCTTATCAAGATGGAAGGATAATGCTAAAGTTGGATCAAATATCAGCTTGTTCTCATTTAAGCATGCATTTTATTGCAAGTAGGGTGTTGGAGCTCGTGTGAAAGAAATACCACAGGAAAGATGTGGGGTCTTGCCTGCAGTTCACTACACAATTAAAACTACCCCAAAGAGAAGCACTTATGAATATTTGACCAATCAATGCTGCCATTTGAAGTAATCTTACTGTGTTTTATCCTCTGATTGAATGAGCATTGCTCGAATAAGTCAGCATGGAGTTTCCGAAAGGTCTTCTCATTAGCAGCATAGGTCACATAAAACTACCCCAACAAATAGCACTTACTGAATACAACAGACAAGTCAGTGCCATTGCAAAGGTACTGATAGTTACCGCTGCTTGAATAAGCATTGCTCAAGGAAGTCAGCATGGAGTTCTTTAAGTCTTTTCTTTTGCAGCATAGGTCACTTAAAACTACCCCAACATATAGCACTTACTGAATACAACAGACAAGTCAATGCAATTGCAAGGGTACTGATAGTAACATTATTGTCAGCTTAAAACAATTGAAATCTTTAGCAGCAATGGACAGAGACAGGAGAAATGTGTTGCTTTCTGGTAGATCTAGCTGGTCTGAGGCTAGCTGTTTAACAACAGCCATTTAAGTATGTCCGTGTGCCCCTGGCTCTTCAGTGGTCGTTCACACTTTTGGGTCCTTCTGAGCTCATCAAGTTTTGATTGCTGTGTTAATATCCTTGGAATGACTCATCATATTTTAAAATCGGTTTTCACACTTTTACAGCACAACACGGAAATGTAGCTGTTTACTGCCTTTTCTAAATTTAAACAAAGTACAGCATATATTCTCAAATAGTATTTACAGGAATGAAAATGAGAAGAACGCAAAATCTTTAAGTGGAACAGTACCTACTACTGTCTGAAGTGGGAGTTGAAAAAAGACACAAAGAGGAACAACAATTGATGAACAAACACCAACAAGACTGCCCCAAAGAGATGCACTTATTCTTTGAGAGATTAATGAATGCTTCTCTTTGTAGAAATCCAGAGGAGGATATGGACATAAAGAACAATAAACCAAGGCCACGAAGTCAGTCAGCAAAAAATTACCCCAACTTGATAGCACTTTCTAATCAAGATGGAAAGATAATGCTGAAGTTGGAGCAAATATCAGCTTGTTCTCATTTAAGCATGCATTTTATTGCAAGTAGGTTGTTGGAGCTTGTGTGAAAGAAATACCACAGGAAAGATGTGGGGTCTTGCCTGCAGTTCACTACACAATTAAAACTACCCCAAAGAGAAGCACTTATGAATATTTGACCAATCAATGCTGCCATTTGAAGTAATCTTACTGTGTTGCATCTTCTGCTTGAATGAGCATTACTCAAGGAAGTCAGCATGGAGCTCCTGAAAAGTCTTCTCTTTTGCAGCATAGGTCACTTAAAACTACCCCAACAAATAGCACTTACTGAATTCAACAGACAAGCCAGTGCCATTGCAAAGGTACTGATAGTGACCGCTGCTTGAATGAGCATTGCTCAAGGAAGTCAGCATGGAATTCCTGAAGTCTTCTCTTTTGCAGCATAGGTCACTTAAAACTACCCCAACAAATAGCACTTACTGAATACAACACAAGTCAGTGCCATTGCAAAGGTACTGATAGTAACAGCTTTGGGGGCTAAAAACGAATGAAATATTTAGCAGCAATGGACTTCACTTACAGACAGAGACAGGAGAAATGTGTTGCTTTCTGGTAGATCTAGCTGGTCTGAGGCTAGCTGTTTAACAACAGCCATTTAAGTATGTCCGTGTGCCCCTGGCTCTTCAGTGATCGTTCACACTTATGGGTCCTTCTGAGCTCATCAAGTTTTGATTGCTGTGTTAATATCCTTGGAACGACTCATCATATTTTCAAATGGGTTTTCACACTTTTACAGCACAACACGGAAATTTAGCTGTTCACTGCCTTTTCTAAATTTTAACAAAGTACAGCATATATTCTCAAATAGTATTTACAGGAATGAAAATGAGAAGAACGCAAAATCTTTAAGTGGAACAGTACCTACTACTGTCTGAAGTGGGAGTTGAAAAAAGACACAAAGAGGAACAACAATTGATGAACAAACACCAACAAGACTGCCCCAAAGAGATGCACTTATTCTTTGAGAGATTAATGAATGCTTCTCTTTGTAGAAATCCAGAGGAGGATATGGACATAAAGAACAATAAACCAAGGCCACGAAGTCAGTCAGCAAAAAATTACCCCAACTTGATAGCACTTTCTAATCAAGATGGAAAGATAATGCTGAAGTTGGAGCAAATATCAGCTTGTTCTCATTTAAGCATGCATTTTATTGCAAGTAGGTTGTTGGAGCTTGTGTGAAAGAAATACCACAGGAAAGATGTGGGGTCTTGCCTGCAGTTCACTACACAATTAAAACTACCCCAAAGAGAAGCACTTATGAATATTTGACCAATCAATGCTGCCATTTGAAGTAATCTTACTGTGTTGCATCTTCTGCTTGAATGAGCATTACTCAAGGAAGTCAGCATGGAGCTCCTGAAAAGTCTTCTCTTTTGCAGCATAGGTCACTTAAAACTACCCCAACAAATAGCACTTACTGAATTCAACAGACAAGTCAGTGCCATTGCAAAGGTACTGATAGTGACCGCTGCTTGAATGAGCATTGCTCAAGGAAGTCAGCATGGAGTTCCTGAAGTCTTCTCTTTTGCAGCATAGGTCACTTAAAACTACCCCAACAAATAGCACTTACTGAATACAACACAAGTCAGTGCCATTGCAAAGGTACTGATAGTAACAGCTTTGGGGGCTAAAAACGAATGAAATATTTAGCAGCAATGGACTTCACTTACAGACAGAGACAGGAGAAATGTGTTGCTTTCTGGTAGATCTAGCTGGTCTGAGGCTAGCTGTTTAACAACAGCCATTTAAGTATGTCCGTGTGCCCCTGGCTCTTCAGTGATCGTTCACACTTATTGGTCCTTCTGAGCTCATCAAGTTTTGATTGCTGTGTTAATATACTTGGAACGACTCATCATATTTTGAAATGGGTTTTCACACTTTTACAGCACAACACGGAAATTTAGCTGTTCACTGCCTTTTCTAAATTTAAACAAAGTACAGCATATATTCTCAAACAGTATTTACAAGAATGAAAATGAGAGGAACGCAAAATCTTTAAGTGGAACAGTACCTACTACTGTCTGAAGTGGGAGTTGAAAAAAGACACAAAGAGGAACAACAATTGATGAACAAACACCAACAAGACTGCCCCAAAGAGATGCACTTATTCTTTGAGAGATTAATGAATGCTTCTCTTTGTAGAAATCCAGAGTAGGATATGGACATAAAGAACAATAAACCAAGGCCACGAAGTCAGTCAGCAAAAAATTACCCCAACTTGATAGCACTTTCTTATCAAGATGGAAGGATAATGCTAAAGTTGGAGCAAATATCAGCTTGTTCTCATTTAAGCATGCATTTTATTGCAAGTAGGGTGTTGGAGCTCGTGTGAAAGAAATACCACAGGAAAGATGTGGGGTCTTGCCTGCAGTTCACTACACAATTAAAACTACCCCAAAGAGAAGCACTTATGAATATTTGACCAATCAATGCTGCCATTTGAAGTAATCTTACTGTGTTTTATCCTCTGATTGAATGAGCATTGCTCGAATAAGTCAGCATGGAGTTCCCGAAAGGTCTTCTCATTAGCAGCATAGGTCACATAAAACTACCCCAACAAATAGCACTTACTGAATACAACAGACAAGTCAGTGCCATTGCAAAGGTACTGATAGTAACCGCTGCTTGAATGAGCATTGCTCAAGGAAGTCAGCATGGAGTTCTTTAAGTCTTCTCTTTTGCAGCATAGGTCACTTAAAACTACCCCAACAAATAGCACTTACTGAATACAACAGACAAGTCAGTGCAATTGCAAGGGTACTGATAGTAACATTATTTTCAGCTAAAAACAATTGAAATCTCTAGCAGTAATGGACATCACTTACAGACAGAGACAGGAGTAATGTGTTGCATGCTGAAAGATCTAGCTGGTCTGAGGCTAGCTGTTTAACAACAGCCATTTAAGTATGTCCGTGTGCCCCTGGCTCTTCAGTGGTCGTTCACACTTTTGGGTCCTTCTGAGCTCATCAAGTTTTGATTGCTGTGTTAATATCCTTGGAATGACTCATCATATTTTAAAATCGGTTTTCACACTTTTACAGCACAACATGGAAATTTAGCTGTTTACTGCCTTTTCTAAATTTAAACAAAGTACAGCATATATTCTCAAATAGTATTTACAGGAATGAAAATGAGAAGAACGCAAAATCTTTAAGTGGAACAGTACCTACTACTGTCTGAAGTGGGAGTTGAAAAAAGACACAAAGAGGAACAACAATTGATGAACAAACACCAACAAGACTGCCCCAAAGAGATGCACTTATTCTTTGAGAGATTAATGAATGCTTCTCTTTGTAGAAATCCAGAGGAGGATATGGACATAAAGAACAATAAACCAAGGCCACGAAGTCAGTCAGCAAAAAATTACCCCAACTTGATAGCACTTTCTAATCAAGATGGAAAGATAATGCTGAAGTTGGAGCAAATATCAGCTTGTTCTCATTTAAGCATGCATTTTATTGCAAGTAGGTTGTTGGAGCTTGTGTGAAAGAAATACCACAGGAAAGATGTGGGGTCTTGCCTGCAGTTCACTACACAATTAAAACTACCCCAAAGAGAAGCACTTATGAATATTTGACCAATCAATGCTGCCATTTGAAGTAATCTTACTGTGTTGCATCTTCTGCTTGAATGAGCATTACTCAAGGAAGTCAGCATGGAGCTCCTGAAAAGTCTTCTCTTTTGCAGCATAGGTCACTTAAAACTACCCCAACAAATAGCACTTACTGAATTCAACAGACAAGTCAGTGCCATTGCAAAGGTACTGATAGTGACCGCTGCTTGAATGAGCATTGCTCAAGGAAGTCAGCATGGAGTTCCTGAAGTCTTCTCTTTTGCAGCATAGGTCACTTAAAACTACCCCAACAAATAGCACTTACTGAATACAACACAAGTCAGTGCCATTGCAAAGGTACTGATAGTAACAGCTTTGGGGGCTAAAAACGAATGAAATATTTAGCAGCAATGGACTTCACTTACAGACAGAGACAGGAGAAATGTGTTGCTTTCTGGTAGATCTAGCTGGTCTGAGGCTAGCTGTTTAACAACAGCCATTTAAGTATGTCCGTGTGCCCCTGGCTCTTCAGTGATCGTTCACACTTATGGGTCCTTCTGAGCTCATCAAGTTTTGATTGCTGTGTTAATATCCTTGGAACGACTCATCATATTTTAAAATGGGTTTTCACACTTTTACAGCACAACACGGAAATTTAGCTGTTCACTGCCTTTTCTAAATTTTAACAAAGTACAGCATATATTCTCAAATAGTATTTACAAGAATGAAAATGAGAGGAACGCAAAATCTTTAAGTGGAACAATACCTACTACTGTCTGAAGTGGGAGTTGAAAAAAGACATAAAGAGGAACAACAATTGATGAAGAAACACCAACAAGACATCCCCAAAGAGATGCACTTTTTCTTTGGGAGATTAATGAATGCTTCTCTTTGTAGAAATCCAGAGTAGGATATGGACATAAAGAACAATAAACCAAGGCCACGAAGTCAGTCAGCAAAAAATTACCCCAACTTGATAGCACTTTCTTATCAAGATGGAAGGATAATGCTAAAGTTGGATCAAATATCAGCTTGTTCTCATTTAAGCATGCATTTTATTGCAAGTAGGGTGTTGGAGCTCGTGTGAAAGAAATACCACAGGAAAGATGTGGGGTCTTGCCTGCAGTTCACTACACAATTAAAACTACCCCAAAGAGAAGCACTTATGAATATTTGACCAATCAATGCTGCCATTTGAAGTAATCTTACTGTGTTTTATCCTCTGATTGAATGAGCATTGCTCGAATAAGTCAGCATGGAGTTTCCGAAAGGTCTTCTCATTAGCAGCATAGGTCACATAAAACTACCCCAACAAATAGCACTTACTGAATACAACAGACAAGTCAGTGCCATTGCAAAGGTACTGATAGTTACCGCTGCTTGAATAAGCATTGCTCAAGGAAGTCAGCATGGAGTTCTTTAAGTCTTTTCTTTTGCAGCATAGGTCACTTAAAACTACCCCAACATATAGCACTTACTGAATACAACAGACAAGTCAATGCAATTGCAAGGGTACTGATAGTAACATTATTGTCAGCTTAAAACAATTGAAATCTTTAGCAGCAATGGACAGAGACAGGAGAAATGTGTTGCTTTCTGGTAGATCTAGCTGGTCTGAGGCTAGCTGTTTAACAACAGCCATTTAAGTATGTCCGTGTGCCCCTGGCTCTTCAGTGGTCGTTCACACTTTTGGGTCCTTCTGAGCTCATCAAGTTTTGATTGCTGTGTTAATATCCTTGGAATGACTCATCATATTTTAAAATCGGTTTTCACACTTTTACAGCACAACACGGAAATGTAGCTGTTTACTGCCTTTTCTAAATTTAAACAAAGTACAGCATATATTCTCAAATAGTATTTACAGGAATGAAAATGAGAAGAACGCAAAATCTTTAAGTGGAACAGTACCTACTACTGTCTGAAGTGGGAGTTGAAAAAAGACACAAAGAGGAACAACAATTGATGAACAAACACCAACAAGACTGCCCCAAAGAGATGCACTTATTCTTTGAGAGATTAATGAATGCTTCTCTTTGTAGAAATCCAGAGGAGGATATGGACATAAAGAACAATAAACCAAGGCCACGAAGTCAGTCAGCAAAAAATTACCCCAACTTGATAGCACTTTCTAATCAAGATGGAAAGATAATGCTGAAGTTGGAGCAAATATCAGCTTGTTCTCATTTAAGCATGCATTTTATTGCAAGTAGGTTGTTGGAGCTTGTGTGAAAGAAATACCACAGGAAAGATGTGGGGTCTTGCCTGCAGTTCACTACACAATTAAAACTACCCCAAAGAGAAGCACTTATGAATATTTGACCAATCAATGCTGCCATTTGAAGTAATCTTACTGTGTTGCATCTTCTGCTTGAATGAGCATTACTCAAGGAAGTCAGCATGGAGCTCCTGAAAAGTCTTCTCTTTTGCAGCATAGGTCACTTAAAACTACCCCAACAAATAGCACTTACTGAATTCAACAGACAAGCCAGTGCCATTGCAAAGGTACTGATAGTGACCGCTGCTTGAATGAGCATTGCTCAAGGAAGTCAGCATGGAATTCCTGAAGTCTTCTCTTTTGCAGCATAGGTCACTTAAAACTACCCCAACAAATAGCACTTACTGAATACAACACAAGTCAGTGCCATTGCAAAGGTACTGATAGTAACAGCTTTGGGGGCTAAAAACGAATGAAATATTTAGCAGCAATGGACTTCACTTACAGACAGAGACAGGAGAAATGTGTTGCTTTCTGGTAGATCTAGCTGGTCTGAGGCTAGCTGTTTAACAACAGCCATTTAAGTATGTCCGTGTGCCCCTGGCTCTTCAGTGATCGTTCACACTTATGGGTCCTTCTGAGCTCATCAAGTTTTGATTGCTGTGTTAATATCCTTGGAACGACTCATCATATTTTCAAATGGGTTTTCACACTTTTACAGCACAACACGGAAATTTAGCTGTTCACTGCCTTTTCTAAATTTTAACAAAGTACAGCATATATTCTCAAATAGTATTTACAAGAATGAAAATGAGAGGAACGCAAAATCTTTAAGTGGAACAATACCTACTACTGTCTGAAGTGGGAGTTGAAAAAAGACATAAAGAGGAACAACAATTGATGAAGAAACACCAACAAGACATCCCAAAAGAGATGCACTTTTTCTTTGGGAGATTAATGAATGCTTCTCTTTGTAGAAATCCAGAGTAGGATATGGACATAAAGAACAATAAACCAAGGCCACGAAGTCAGTCAGCAAAAAATTACCCCAACTTGATAGCACTTTCTTATCAAGATGGAAGGATAATGCTAAAGTTGGATCAAATATCAGCTTGTTCTCATTTAAGCATGCATTTTATTGCAAGTAGGGTGTTGGAGCTCGTGTGAAAGAAATACCACAGGAAAGATGTGGGGTCTTGCCTGCAGTTCACTACACAATTAAAACTACCCCAAAGAGAAGCACTTATGAATATTTGACCAATCAATGCTGCCATTTGAAGTAATCTTACTGTGTTTTATCCTCTGATTGAATGAGCATTGCTCGAATAAGTCAGCATGGAGTTTCCGAAAGGTCTTCTCATTAGCAGCATAGGTCACATAAAACTACCCCAACAAATAGCACTTACTGAATACAACAGACAAGTCAGTGCCATTGCAAAGGTACTGATAGTTACCGCTGCTTGAATAAGCATTGCTCAAGGAAGTCAGCATGGAGTTCTTTAAGTCTTCTCATTAGCAGCATAGGTCACATAAAACTACCCCAACAAATAGCACTTACTGAATACAACAGACAAGTCAATGCAATTGCAAGGGTACTGATAGTAACATTATTGTCAGCTTAAAACAATTGAAATCTTTAGCAGCAATGGACAGAGACAGGAGAAATGTGTTGCTTTCTGGTAGATCTAGCTGGTCTGAGGCTAGCTGTTTAACAACAGCCATTTAAGTATGTCCGTGTGCCCCTGGCTCTTCAGTGGTCGTTCACACTTTTGGGTCCTTCTGAGCTCATCAAGTTTTGATTGCTGTGTTAATATCCTTGGAATGACTCATCATATTTTAAAATCGGTTTTCACACTTTTACAGCACAACACGGAAATGTAGCTGTTTACTGCCTTTTCTAAATTTAAACAAAGTACAGCATATATTCTCAAATAGTATTTACAGGAATGAAAATGAGAAGAACGCAAAATCTTTAAGTGGAACAGTACCTACTACTGTCTGAAGTGGGAGTTGAAAAAAGACACAAAGAGGAACAACAATTGATGAACAAACACCAACAAGACTGCCCCAAAGAGATGCACTTATTCTTTGAGAGATTAATGAATGCTTCTCTTTGTAGAAATCCAGAGGAGGATATGGACATAAAGAACAATAAACCAAGGCCACGAAGTCAGTCAGCAAAAAATTACCCCAACTTGATAGCACTTTCTAATCAAGATGGAAAGATAATGCTGAAGTTGGAGCAAATATCAGCTTGTTCTCATTTAAGCATGCATTTTATTGCAAGTAGGTTGTTGGAGCTTGTGTGAAAGAAATACCACAGGAAAGATGTGGGGTCTTGCCTGCAGTTCACTACACAATTAAAACTACCCCAAAGAGAAGCACTTATGAATATTTGACCAATCAATGCTGCCATTTGAAGTAATCTTACTGTGTTGCATCTTCTGCTTGAATGAGCATTACTCAAGGAAGTCAGCATGGAGCTCCTGAAAAGTCTTCTCTTTTGCAGCATAGGTCACTTAAAACTACCCCAACAAATAGCACTTACTGAATTCAACAGACAAGCCAGTGCCATTGCAAAGGTACTGATAGTGACCGCTGCTTGAATGAGCATTGCTCAAGGAAGTCAGCATGGAATTCCTGAAGTCTTCTCTTTTGCAGCATAGGTCACTTAAAACTACCCCAACAAATAGCACTTACTGAATACAACACAAGTCCGTGCCATTGCAAAGGTACTGATAGTAACAGCTTTGGGGGCTAAAAACGAATGAAATATTTAGCAGCAATGGACTTCACTTACAGACAGAGACAGGAGAAATGTGTTGCTTTCTGGTAGATCTAGCTGGTCTGAGGCTAGCTGTTTAACAACAGCCATTTAAGTATGTCCGTGTGCCCCTGGCTCTTCAGTGATCGTTCACACTTATGGGTCCTTCTGAGCTCATCAAGTTTTGATTGCTGTGTTAATATCCTTGGAACGACTCATCATATTTTCAAATGGGTTTTCACACTTTTACAGCACAACACGGAAATTTAGCTGTTCACTGCCTTTTCTAAATTTAAACAAAGTACAGCATATATTCTCAAATAGTATTTACAAGAATGAAAATGAGAGGAACGCAAAATCTTTAAGTGGAACAATACCTACTACTGTCTGAAGTGGGAGTTGAAAAAAGACACAAAGAGGAACAACAATTGATGAACAAACACCAACAAGACTGCCCCAAAGAGATGCACTTTTTCTTTGGGAGATTAATGAATGCTTCTCTTTGTAGAAATCCAGAGTAGGATATGGACATAAAGAACAATAAACCAAGGCCACGAAGTCAGTCAGCAAAAAATTACCCCAACTTGATAGCACTTTCTAATCAAGATGGAAGGATAATGCTAAAGTTGGAGCAAATATCAGCTTGTTTTCATTTAAGCATGCATTTTATTGCAAGTAGGTTGTTGGAGCTTGTGTGAAAGAAATACCACAGGAAAGATGTGGGGTCTTGTCTGCAGTTCACTACACAATTAAAACTACCCCAAAGAGAAGCACTTATGAATATTTGACCAATCAATGCTGCCATTTGAAGTAATCTTACTGTGTTTTATCCTCTGATTGAATGAGCATTGCTCGAATAAGTCAGCATGGAGTTCCCGAAAGGTCTTCTCTTTTGCAGCATAGGTCACTTAAAACTACCCCAACAAATAGCACTTACTGAATACAACAGACAAGTCAGTGCCATTGCAAAGGTACTGATAGTTACCGCTGCTTGAATGAGCATTGCTCAAGGAAGTCAGCATGGAGTTTTTTAAGTCTTCTCTATTGCAGCATAGGTCACTTAAAGGACAAGTTCGGTATTTTAGACTTAAAGCCCTGTTTTCAGATTGTTTATGGTGAAATAGAATGATTTTGACTGAAATTTCGACATTTGCGGCTGTCCTGAGAATTTTCGCGTGTTTGTGTTTCAGCTCAGATCTCTACAATGGGTTTAATGGTGCACTGGAACAATCCTTCCTAAAATGCATTAAACTTTTGTTTACAAAGCTGTGAAACTCACCGAGTGGTCAGGGGTGTTCACTGATATGCTCACACAAAAATCGCTGCAAAAGATGCTTTCCAACAGCTGTTTTAGCATTCGTTGTTAACTTGTGGACCTATTTTTCCAAACGCCTCACACCCGTACATTCTTCCGCTTAGAGCTTGAATAATAGACACTCCAGCCCAGGTGGTGGCGCTAATCCGCTTTTGCCAATTGCAAGAATAGAAACAAAGTTCCCGGCGCGGAGTAATACCGTACCTCACAGCACATCTAATACATGTCAATGGAGTTGGTAAAAACTACGATAAAACCTGTTGGAATGCGTCTTTTGGAGCGATTTTTGTGTGAGCATACCAGTGAACACCCCTGACCACTCGGTGAGTTTCACGTCTTTGTAAACGAAAGTTTAATGCATTTTAGGAAGGATTGTTGCAGTGCACCATTAAACCCATTGTAGAGGTCTGAGCTGAAACACAAACACGCGAAAATTCTCAGGGCAGCCGAAAATGTCGAAATTTCAGTCAAAACCATTCTATTTCACCATAAACAATCTGAAAACAGGGCTTTAAGTCTAAAATACCGAACTTGTCCTTTAAAACTACTCCAACAAATAGCACTTACTGAATACAACAGACAAGTCAGTGCAATTGCAAGGGTACTGATAGTAACATTATTTTCAGCTAAAAACAATTTAAATCTCTAGCAGTAATGGACATCACTTACAGACAGAGACAGGAGTAATGTATTGCATGCTGAAAGATCTAGCTGGTCTGAGGCTAGCTGTTTAACAACAGCCATTTAAGTATGTCCGTGTGCCCCTGGCTCTTCAGTGGTCGTTCACACTTTTGGGTCCTTCTGAGCTCATCAAGTTTTGATTGCTGTGTTAATATCCTTGGAATGACTTATCATATTTTAAAATCGGTTGTCACACTTTTACAGCACAACACGGAAATGTAGCTGTTTACTGCCTTTTCTAAATTTAAACAAAGTACAGCATATATTCTCAAATAGTATTTACAAGAATGAAAATGAGAAGAACGCAAAATCTTTAAGTGGAACAGTACCTACTACTGTCTGAAGTGGGAGTTGAAAAAAGACACAAAGAGGAACAACAATTGATGAACAAACACCAACAAGACTGCGCCAAAGAGATGCACTTATTCTTTGAGAGATTAATGAATGCTTCTCTTTGTAGAAATCCAGAGGAGGATATGGACATAAAGAACAATAAACCAAGGCCACAAAGTCAGTAAAAAATTACCCCAACTTGATAGCACTTTCTAATCAAGATGGAAGGATAATGCTAAAGTTGGAGCAAATATCAGCTTGTTTTCATTTAAGCATGCATTATATTGCAAGTAGGTTGTTGGAGCTTGTGTGAAAGAAATACCACAGGAAAGATGTGGGGTCTTGCCTGCAGTTCACTACACAATTAAAACTACCCCAAAGAGAAGCACTTATGAATATTTGACCAATCAATGCTGCCATTTGAAGTAATCTTACTGTGTTTTATCCTCTGATTGAATGAGCATTGCTCGAATAAGTCAGCATGGAGTTCACGAAAGGTCTTCTCATTAGCAGCATAGGTCACATAAAACTACCCCAACAAATAGCACTTACTGAATACAACAGACAAGTCAGTGCCATTGCAAAGGTACTGATAGTTACCGCTGCTTGAATGAGCATTGCTCAAGGAAGTCAGCATGGAGTTCTTTAAGTCTTTTCTTTTGCAGCATAGGTCACTTAAAACTACCCCAACAAATAGCACTTACTGAATACAACAGACAAGTCAATGCAATTGCAAGGGTACTGATAGTAACATTATTTTCAGCTAAAAACAATTGAAATCTTTAGCAGCAATGGACAGAGACAGGAGAAATGTGTTGCTTTCTGGTAGATCTAGCTGGTCTGAGGCTAGCTGTTTAACAACAGCCATTTAAGTATGTCCGTGTGCCCCTGGCTCTTCAGTGGTCGTTCACACTTTTGGGTCCTTCTGAGCTCATCAAGTTTTGATTGCTGTGTTAATATCCTTGGAATGACTCATCATATTTTAAAATCGGTTTTCACACTTTTACAGCACAACGTGGAAATTTAGCTGTTTACTGCCTTTTCTAAATTTAAACAAAGTACAGCATATATTCTCAAATAGTATTCACAAGAATGAAAATGAGAGGAACGCAAAATCTTTAAGTGGAACAGTACCTACTACTGTCTGAAGTGGGAGTTGAAAAAAGACACAAAGAAGAACAACAATTGATGAACAAACACCAACAAGACTGCCCCAAAGAGATGCACTTATTCTTTGAGAGATTAATGAATGCTTCTCTTTGTAGAAATCCAGAGGAGGATATGGACATAAAGAACAATAAACCAAGGCCACGAAGTCAGTCAGCAAAAAATTACCCCAACTTGATAGCACTTTCTAATCAAGATGGAAAGATAATGCTAAAGTTGGAGCAAATATCAGCTTGTTCTCATTTAAGCATGCATTTTATTGCAAGTAGGTTGTTGGAGCTTGTGTGAAAGAAATACCACAGGAAAGATGTGGGGTCTTGCCTGCAGTTCACTACACAATTAAAACTACCCCAAAGAGAAGCACTTATGAATATTTGACCAATCAATGCTGCCATTTGAAGTAATCTTACTGTGTTGTATCCTCTGCTTGAATGAGCATTACTCAAGGAAGTCAGCATGGAGCTCCTGAAAAGTCTTCTCTTTTGCAGCATAGGTCACTTAAAACTACCCCAACAAATAGCACTTACTGAATACAACAGACAAGTCAGTGCCATTGCAAAGGTACTGATAGTGACCGCTGCTTGAATGAGCATTGCTCAAGGAAGTCAGCATGGAGTTCCTGAAGTCTTCTCTTTTGCAGCATAGGTCACTTAAAACTACCCCAACAAATAGCACTTACTGAATACAACACAAGTCAGTGCCATTGCAAAGGTACTGATAGTAACAGCTTTGGGGGCTAAAAACGAATGAAATATTTAGCAGCAATGGACTTCACTTACAGACAGAGACAGGAGAAATGAGTTGCTTTCTGGTAGATCTAGCTGGTCTGAGGCTAGCTGTTTAACAACAGCCATTTAAGTATGTCCGTGTGCCCTTGGCTCTTCAGTGGTCGTTCACACTTTTGGGTCCTTCTGAGCTCATCAAGTTTTGATTGCTGTGTTAATATCCTTGGAATGACTCATCATATTTTAAAATGGGTTTTCACACTTTTACAGCACAACACGGAAATGTAGCTGTTTACTGCCTTTTCTAAATTTAAACAAAGTACAGCATATATTCTCAAATAGTATTTACAAGAATAAAAATGAGAGGAACGCAAAATCTTTAAGTGGAACAGTATCTACTACTGTCTGAAGTGGGAGTTGAAAAAAGACACAAAGAGGAACAACAATTGATGAACAAACACCAACAAGACTGCCCCAAAGAGATGCACTTGTTTTTTGGGAGATTAATGAATGCTTCTCTTTGTAGAAATCCAGAGTAGGATATGGACATAAAGAACAATAAACCAAGGCCACGAAGTCAGTCAGCAAAAAATTACCCCAACTTGATAGCACTTTCTTATCAAGATGGAAGGATAATGTTAAAGTTGGAGCAAATATCAGCTTGTTCTCATTTAAGCATGCATTTTATTGCAAGTAGGGTGTTGGAGCTCGTGTGAAAGAAATACCACAGGAAAGATGTGGGGTCTTGCCTGCAGTTCACTACACAATTAAAACTTCCCCAAAGAGAAGCAGTTATGAATATTTGACCAATCAATGCTGCCATTTGAAGTAATCTTACTGTGTTTTATCCTCTGATTGAATGAGCATTGCTCGAATAAGTCAGCATGGAGTTCCCGAAAGGTCTTCTCATTAGCAGCATAGGTCACATAAAACTACCCCAACAAATAGCACTTACTGAATACAACAGACAAGTCAGTGCCATTGCAAAGGTACTGATAGTTACCGCTGCTTGAATGAGCATTGCTCAAGGAAGTCAGCATGGAGTTCTTTAAGTCTTTTCTTTTGCAGCATAGGTCACTTAAAACTACCCCAACAAATAGCACTTACTGAATACAACAGACAAGTCAATGCAATTGCAAGGGTACTGATAGTAACATTATTTTCAGCTAAAAACAATTGAAATCTTTAGCAGCAATGGACAGAGACAGGAGAAATGTGTTGCTTTCTGGTAGATCTAGCTGGTCTGAGGCTAGCTGTTTAACAACAGCCATTTAAGTATGTCCGTGTGCCCCTGGCTCTTTAGTGGTCGTTCACACTTTTGGGTCCTTCTGAGCTCATCAAGTTTTGATTGCTGTGTTAATATCCTTGGAATGACTCATCATATTTTAAAATCGGTTTTCACACTTTTACAGCACAACGTGGAAATTTAGCTGTTTACTGCCTTTTCTAAATTTAAACAAAGTACAGCATATATTCTCAAATAGTATTCACAAGAATGAAAATGAGAGGAACGCAAAATCTTTAAGTGGAACAGTACCTACTACTGTCTGAAGTGGGAGTTGAAAAAAGACACAAAGAGGAACAACAATTGATGAACAAACACCAACAAGACTGCCCCAAAGAGATGCACTTATTCTTTGAGAGATTAATGAATGCTTCTCTTTGTAGAAATCCAGAGGAGAATATGGACATAAAGAACAATAAACCAAGGCCACGAAGTCAGTCAGCAAAAAATTACCCCAACTTGATAGCACTTTCTAATCAAGATGGAAAGATAATGCTAAAGTTGGAGCAAATATCAGCTTGTTCTCATTTAAGCATGCATTTTATTGAAAGTAGGTTGTTGGAGCTTGTGTGAAAGAAATACCACAGGAAAGATGTGGGGTCTTGCCTGCAGTTCACTACACAATTAAAACTACCCCAAAGAGAAGCACTTATGAATATTTGACCAATCAATGCTGCCATTTGAAGTAATCTTACTGTGTTGTATCCTCTGCTTGAATGAGCATTACTCAAGGAAGTCAGCATGGAGCTCCTGAAAAGTCTTCTCTTTGGCAGCATAGGTCACTTAAAACTACCCCAACAAATAGCACTTACTGAATACAACAGACAAGTCAGTGCCATTGCAAAGGTACTGATAGTGACCGCTGCTTGAATGAGCATTGCTCAAGGAAGTCAGCATGGAGTTCCTGAAGTCTTCTCTTTTGCAGCATAGGTCACTTAAAACTACCCCAACAAATAGCACTTACTGAATACAACACAAGTCAGTGCCATTGCAAAGGTACTGATAGTAACAGCTTTGGGGGCTAAAAACGAATGAAATATTTAGCAGCAATGGACTTCACTTACAGACAGAGACAGGAGAAATGTGTTGCTTTCTGGTAGATCTAGCTGGTCTGAGGCTAGCTGTTTAACAACAGCCATTTAAGTATGTCCGTGTGCCCCTGGCTCTTCAGTGATCGTTCACACTTATGGGTCCTTCTGAGCTCATCAAGTTTTGATTGCTGTGTTAATATACTTGGAACGACTCATCATATTTTGAAATGGGTTTTCACACTTTTACAGCACAACACGGAAATTTAGCTGTTCACTGCCTTTTCTAAATTTAAACAAAGTACAGCATATATTCTCAAACAGTATTTACAAGAATGAAAATGAGAGGAACGCAAAATCTTTAAGTGGAACAGTACCTACTACTGTCTGAAGTGGGAGTTGAAAAAAGACACAAAGAGGAACAACAATTGATGAACAAACACCAACAAGACTGCCCCAAAGAGATGCACTTATTCTTTGAGAGATTAATGAATGCTTCTCTTTGTAGAAATCCAGAGTAGGATATGGACATAAAGAACAATAAACCAAGGCCACGAAGTCAGTCAGCAAAAAATTACCCCAACTTGATAGCACTTTCTTATCAAGATGGAAGGATAATGCTAAAGTTGGAGCAAATATCAGCTTGTTCTCATTTAAGCATGCATTTTATTGCAAGTAGGGTGTTGGAGCTCGTGTGAAAGAAATACCACAGGAAAGATGTGGGGTCTTGCCTGCAGTTCACTACACAATTAAAACTACCCCAAAGAGAAGCACTTATGAATATTTGACCAATCAATGCTGCCATTTGAAGTAATCTTACTGTGTTTTATCCTCTGATTGAATGAGCATTGCTCGAATAAGTCAGCATGGAGTTCCCGAAAGGTCTTCTCATTAGCAGCATAGGTCACATAAAACTACCCCAACAAATAGCACTTACTGAATACAACAGACAAGTCAGTGCCATTGCAAAGCTACTGATAGTAACCGCTGCTTGAATGAGCATTGCTCAAGGAAGTCAGCATGGAGTTCTTTAAGTCTTCTCTTTTGCAGCATAGGTCACATAAAACTACCCCAACAAATAGCACTTACTGAATACAACAGACAAGTCAGTGCCATTGCAAAGGTACTGATAGTAACCGCTGCTTGAATGAGCATTGCTCAAGGAAGTCAGCATGGAGTTCTTTAAGTCTTCTCTTTTGCAGCATAGGTCACTTAAAACTACCCCAACAAATAGCACTTACTGAATACAACAGACAAGTCAATGCAATTGCAAGGGTACTGATAGTAACATTATTTTCAGCTAAAAACAATTGAAATCTTTAGCAGCAATGGACAGAGACAGGAGAAATGTGTTGCTTTCTGGTAGATTTAGCTGGTCTGAGGCTAGCTGTTTAACAACAACCATTTAAGTTTGTCCGTGTGCCCCTGGCTCTTCAGTGGTCGTTCACACTTTTGGGTCCTTCTGAGCTCATCAAGTTTTGATTGCTGTGTTAATATCCTTGGAATGACTCATCATATTTTAAAATCGGTTTTCACACTTTTACAGCACAACGTGGAAATTTAGCTGTTTACTGCCTTTTCTAAATTTAAACAAAGTACAGCATATATTCTCAAATAGTATTCACAAGAATGAAAATGAGAGGAACGCAAAATCTTTAAGTGGAACAGTACCTACTACTGTCTGAAGTGGGAGTTGAAAAAAGACACAAAGAGGAACAACAATTGATGAACAAACACCAACAAGACTGCCCCAAAGAGATGCACTTATTCTTTGAGAGATTAATGAATGCTTCTCCTTGTAGAAATCCAGAGTAGGATATGGACATAAAGAACAATAAACCAAGGCCACGAAGTCAGTCAGCAAAAAATTACCCCAACTTGATAGCACTTTCTTATCAAGATGGAAGGATAATGCTAAAGTTGGAGCAAATATCAGCTTGTTCTCATTTAAGCATGCATTTTATTGCAAGTAGGGTGTTGGAGCTCGTGTGAAAGAAATACCACAGGAAAGATGTGGGGTCTTGCCTGCAGTTCACTACACAATTAAAACTACCCCAAAGAGAAGCACTTATGAATATTTGACCAATCAATGCTGCCATTTGAAGTAATCTTACTGTGTTGTATCCTCTGCTTGAATGAGCATTGCTCAAGGAAGTCAGCATGGAGCTCCTGAAAAGTCTTCTCATTAGCAGCATAGGTCACATAAAACTACCCCAACAAATAGCACTTACTGAATACAACAGACAAGTCAGTGCCATTGCAAAGGTAATGATAGTGACCGCTGCTTGAATGAGCATTGCTCAAGGAAGTCAGCATGGAGTTCCTGAAGTCTTCTCTTTTGCAGCATAGGTCACTTAAAACTACCCCAACAAATAGCACTTACTGAATACAACACAAGTCAGTGCCATTGCAAAGGTACTGATAGTAACAGCTTTGGGGGCTAAAAACGAATGAAATATTTAGCAGCAATGGACTTCACTTACAGACAGAGACAGGAGAAATGTGTTGCTTTCTGGTAGATCTAGCTGGTCTGAGGCTAGCTGTTTAACAACAGCCATTTAAGTATGTCCGTGTGCCCCTGGCTCTTCAGTGATCGTTCACACTTATGGGTCCTTCTGAGCTCATCAAGTTTTGATTGCTGTGTTAATATCCTTGGAACGACTCATCATATTTTAAAATGGGTTTTCACACTTTTACAGCACAACACGGAAATTTAGCTGTTCACTGCCTTTTCTAAATTTTAACAAAGTACAGCATATATTCTCAAATAGTATTTACAAGAATGAAAATGAGAGGAACGCAAAATCTTTAAGTGGAACAATACCTACTACTGTCTGAAGTGGGAGTTGAAAAAAGACATAAAGAGGAACAACAATTGATGAACAAACACCAACAAGACATCCCCAAAGAGATGCACTTTTTCTTTGGGAGATTAATGAATGCTTCTCTTTGTAGAAATCCAGAGTAGGATATGGACATAAAGAACAATAAACCAAGGCCACGAAGTCAGTCAGCAAAAAATTACCCCAACTTGATAGCACTTTCTTATCAAGATGGAAGGATAATGCTAAAGTTGGAGCAAATATCAGCTTGTTCTCATTTAAGCATGCATTTTATTGCAAGTAGGGTGTTGGAGCTGGTGTGAAAGAAATACCACAGGAAAGATGTGGGGTCTTGCCTGCAGTTCACTACACAATTAAAACTACCCCAAAGAGAAGCACTTATGAATATTTGACCAATCAATGCTGCCATTTGAAGTAATCTTACTGTGTTTTATCCTCTGATTGAATGAGCATTGCTCGAATAAGTCAGCATGGAGTTCCCGAAAGGTCTTCTCATTAGCAGCATAGGTCACATAAAACTACCCCAACAAATAACACTTACTGAATACAACAGACAAGTCAGTGCCATTTCAAAGGTACTGATAGTAACCGCTGCTTGAATGAGCATTGCTCAAAGGAAGTCAGCATGGAGTTCTTTAAGTCTTCTCTTTTGCAGCATAGGTCACTTAAAACTACCCCAACAAATAGCACTTACTGATTACAACACAAGTCAGTGCCATTGCAAGGGTACTGATAGTAACATTATTTTCAGCTAAAAACAATTGAAATCTTTAGCAGCAATGGACAGAGACAGGAGAAATGTGTTGCTTTCTGGTAGATCTAGCTGGTCTGAGGCTAGCTGTTTAACAACAGCCATTTAAGTATGTCCGTGTGCCCCTGGCTCTTCAGTGGTCGTTCACACTTTTGGGTCCTTCTGAGCTCATCAAGTTTTGATTGCTGTGTTAATATCCTTGGAATGACTCATCATATTTTAAAATCGGTTTTCACACTTTTACAGCACAACGTGGAAATTTAGCTGTTTACTGCCTTTTCTAAATTTAAACAAAGTACAGCATATATTCTCAAATAGTATTCACAAGAATGAAAATGAGAGGAACGCAAAATCTTTAAGTGGAACAGTACCTACTACTGTCTGAAGTGGGAGTTGAAAAAAGACACAAAGAGGAACAACAATTGATGAACAAACACCAACAAGACTGCCCCAAAGAGATGCACTTATTCTTTGAGAGATTAATGAATGCTTCTCTTTGTAGAAATCCAGAGTAGGATATGGACATAAAGAACAATAAACCAAGGCCACGAAGTCAGTCAGCAAAAAATTACCCCAACTTGATAGCACTTTCTAATCAAGATGGAAAGATAATGCTAAAGTTGGAGCAAATATCAGCTTGTTCTCATTTAAACATGCATTTTATTGCAAGTAGGTTGTTGGAGCTTGTGTGAAAGAAATACCACAGGAAAGATGTGGGGTCTTGCCTGCAGTTCACTACACAATTAAAACTACCCCAAAGAGAAGCACTTATGAATATTTGACCAATCAATGCTGCCATTTGAAGTAATCTTACTGTGTTGTATCCTCTGCTTGAATGAGCATTACTCAAGGAAGTCAGCATGGAGCTCCTGAAAAGTCTTCTCTTTGGCAGCATAGGTCACTTAAAACTACCCCAACAAATAGCACTTACTGAATACAACAGACAAGTCAGTGCTATTGCAAAGGTACTGATAGTGACCGCTGCTTGAATGAGCATTGCTCAAGGAAGTCAGCATGGAGTTCTTTAAGTCTTCTCTTTTGCAGCATAGGTCACTTAAAACTACCCCAACAAATAGCACTTACTGAATACAACAGACAAGTCAGTGCAATTGCAAGGGTACTGATAGTAACATTATTTTCAGCTAAAAACAATTGAAATCTCTAGCAGTAATGGACAGAGACAGGAGAAATGTGTTGCTTTCTGGTAGATTTAGCTGGTCTGAGGCTAGCTGTTTAACAACAGCCATTTAAGTATGTCCGTGTGCCCCTGGCTCTTCAGTGGTCGTTCACACTTTTGGGTCCTTCTGAGCTCATCAAGTTTTGATTGCTGTGTTAATATCCTTGGAATGACTCATCATATTTTAAAATCGGTTTTCACACTTTTACAGCACAACGTGGAAATTTAGCTGTTTACTGCCTTTTCTAAATTTAAACAAAGTACAGCATATATTCTCAAATAGTATTCACAAGAATGAAAATGAGAGGAACGCAAAATCTTTAAGTGGAACAGTACCTACTACTGTCTGAAGTGGGAGTTGAAAAAAGACACAAAGAGGAACAACAATTGATGAACAAACACCAACAAGACTGCCCCAAAGAGATGCACTTATTCTTTGAGAGATTAATGAATGCTTCTCTTTGTAGAAATCCAGAGGGGGATATGGACATAAAGAACAATAAACCAAGGCCACGAAGTCAGTCAGCAAAAAATTACCCCAACTTGATAGCACTTTCTAATCAAGATGGAAAGATAATGCTGAAGTTGGAGCAAATATCAGCTTGTTCTCATTTAAGCATGCATTTTATTGCAAGTAGGTTGTTGGAGCTTGTGTGAAAGAAATACCACAGGAAAGATGTGGGGTCTTGCCTGCAGTTCACTACACAATTAAAACTACCCCAAAGAGAAGCACTTATGAATATTTGACCAATCAATGCTGCCATTTGAAGTAATCTTACTGTGTTGTATCCTCTGCTTGAATGAGCATTACTCAAGGAAGTCAGCATGGAGCTCCTGAAAAGTCTTCTCTTTGGCAGCATAGGTCACTTAAAACTACCCCAACAAATAGCACTTACTGAATACAACACAAGTCAGTGCCATTGCAAAGGTACTGATAGTAACAGCTTTGGGGGCTAAAAACGAATGAAATATTTAGCAGCAATGGACTTCACTTACAGACAGAGACAGGAGAAATGTGTTGCTTTCTGGTAGATCTAGCTGGTCTGAGGCTAGCTGTTTAACAACAGCCATTTAAGTATGTCCGTGTGCCCCTGGCTCTTCAGTGATCGTTTACACTTATGGGTCCTTCTGAGCTCATCAAGTTTTGATTGCTGTGTTAATATACTTGGAACGACTCATCATATTTTGAAATGGGTTTTCACACTTTTACCGCACAACACGGAAATTTAGCTGTTCACTGCCTTTTCTAAATTTAAACAAAGTACAGCATATATTCTCAAACAGTACTTACAAGAATGAAAATGAGAGGAACGCAAAATCTTTAAGTGGAACAGTACCTACTACTGTCTGAAGTGGGAGTTGAAAAAAGACACAAAGAGGAACAACAATTGATGAACAAACACCAACAAGACTGCCCCAAAGAGATGCACTTATTCTTTGAGAGATTAATGAATGCTTCTCTTTGTAGAAATCCAGAGGGGGATATGGACATAAAGAACAATAAACCAAGGCCACGAAGTCAGTCAGCAAAAAATTACCCCAACTTGATAGCACTTTCTTATCAAGATGGAAGGATAACGCTAAAGTTGGAGCAAATATCAGCTTGTTCTCATTTAAGCATGCATTTTATTGCAAGTAGGTTGTTGGAGCTTGTGTGAAAGAAATACCACAGGAAAGATGTGGGGTCTTGCCTGCAGTTCACTACACAATTAAAACTACCCCAAAGAGAAGCACTTATGAATATTTGACCAATCAATGCTGCCATTTGAAGTAATCTTACTGTGTTGTATCCTCTGCTTGAATGAGCATTGCTCAAGGAAGTCAGCATGGAGTTCTTTAAGTCTTCTCTTTTCCAGCATAGGTCACTTAAAACTACCCCAACAAATAGCACTTACTGAATACAACAGACAAGTCAGTGCCATTGCAAAGGTACTGATAGTAACAGCTTTGGGGGCTAAAAACGAATGAAATCTTTAGCAGCAATGGACTTCACTTACAGACAGAGACAGGAGAAATGTGTTGCTTTCTGGTAGATCTAGCTGGTCTGAGGTTAGCTGTTTAACAACAGCCATTTAAGTATGTCCGTGTGCCCCTGGCTCTTCAGTGGTCGTTCACACTTTTGGGTCCTTCTGAGCTCATCAAGTTTTGATTGCTGTGTTAATATCCTTGGAATGACTCATCATATTTTAAAATCGGTTTTCACACTTTTACAGCACAACGTGGAAATTTAGCTGTTTACTGCCTTTTCTAAATTTAAACAAAGTACAGCATATATTCTCAAATAGTATTCACAAGAATGAAAATGAGAGGAACGCAAAATCTTTAAGTGGAACAGTACCTACTACTGTCTGAAGTGGGAGTTGAAAAAAGACACAAAGAGGAACAACAATTGATGAACAAACACCAACAAGACTGCCCCAAAGAGATGCACTTATTCTTTGAGAGATTAATGAATGCTTCTCTTTGTAGAAATCCAGAGGAGGATATGGACATAAAGAACAATAAACCAAGGCCACGAAGTCAGTCAGCAAAAAATTACCCCAACTTGATAGCACTTTCTTATCAAGATGGAAGGATAATGTTAAAGTTGGAGCAAATATCAGCTTGTTCTCATTTAAGCATGCATTTTATTGCAAGTAGGGTGTTGGAGCTCGTGTGAAAGAAATACCACAGGAAAGATGTGGGGTCTTGCCTGCAGTTCACTACACAATTAAAACTTCCCCAAAGAGAAGCAGTTATGAATATTTGACCAATCAATGCTGCCATTTGAAGTAATCTTACTGTGTTTTATCCTCTGATTGAATGAGCATTGCTCGAATAAGTCAGCATGGAGTTCCCGAAAGGTCTTCTCATTAGCAGCATAGGTCACATAAAACTACCCCAACAAATAGCACTTACTGAATACAAAAGACAAGTCAGTGCCATTGCAAAGGTACTGATAGTGACCGGTGATTGAATGAGCATTGCTCAAGGAAGTCAGCATGGAGTTCCTGAAGTCTTCTCTTTTGCAGCATAGGTCACTTAAAACTACCCCAACAAATAGCACTTACTGAATACAACACAAGTCAGTGCCATTGCAAAGGTACTGATAGTAACAGCTTTGGGGGCTAAAAACGAATGAAATCTTTAGCAGCAATGGACTTCACTTACAGACAGAGACAGGATAAATGTGTTGCTTTCTGGTAGATCTAGCTGGTCTGAGGCTAGCTGTTTAACAACAGCCATTTAAGTATGTCTGTGTGCCCCTGGCTCTTCAGTGGTCGTTCACACTTTTGGGTCCTTCTGAGCTCATCAAGTTTTGATTGCTGTGTTAATATCCTTGGAATGACTCATCATATTTTAAAATGGGTTTTCACACTTTTATAGCACAACACAGAAATTTAGCTGTTTACTGCCTTTTCTAAATTTAAACAAAGTACAGCATATATTCTCAAATAGTATTTACAAGAATAAAAATGAGAGGAACGCAAAATCTTTAAGTGGAACAGTACATCCTACTGTCTGAAGTGGGAGTTGAAAAAAGACACAAAGAGGAACAACAAATGATGAACAAACACCAACAAGACTGCCCCAAAGAGATGCACTTGTTCTTTGGGAGATTAATGAATGCTTCTCTTTGTAGAAATCCAGAGTAGGATATGGACATAAAGAACAATAAACCAAGGCCACGAAGTCAGTCAGCAAAAAATTACCCCAACTTGATAGCACTTTCTTATCAAGATGGAAGGATAATGCTAAAGTTGGAGCAAATATCAGCTTGTTCTCATTTAAGCATGCATTTTATTGCAAGTAGGGTGTTGGAGCTGGTGTGAAAGAAATACCACAGGAAAGATGTGGGGTCTTGCCTGCAGTTCACTACACAATTAAAACTACCCCAAAGAGAAGCACTTATGAATATTTGACCAATCAATGCTGCCATTTGAAGTAATCTTACTGTGTTTTATCCTCTGATTGAATGAGCATTGCTCGAATAAGTCAGCATGGAGTTCCCGAAAGGTCTTCTCATTAGCAGCATAGGTCACATAAAACTACCCCAACAAATAACACTTACTGAATACAACAGACAAGTCAGTGCCATTGCAAAGGTACTGATAGTAACCGCTGCTTGAATGAGCATTGCTCAAAGGAAGTCAGCATGGAGTTCTTTAAGTCTTCTCTTTTGCAGCATAGGTCACTTAAAACTACCCCAACAAATAGCACTTACTGAATACAACAGACAAGTCAGTGCAATTGCAAGGGTACTGATAGTAACATTATTTTCATCTAAAAACAATTGAAATCTCTAGCAGTAATGGACATCACTGGACAGAGACAGGAGTAATGTGTTGCATGCTGAAAGATCTAGCTGGTCTGAGGCTAGCTGTTTAACAACAGCCATTTAAGTATGTCCGTGTGCCCCTGGCTCTTCAGTGGTCGTTCACACTTTTGGGTCCTTCTGAGCTCATCAAGTTTTGATTGCTGTGTTAATATCCTTGGAATGACTCATCATATTTTAAAATCGGTTTTCACACTTTTACAGCACAACACGGAAATGTAGCTGTTTACTGCCTTTTCTAAATTTAAACAAAGTACAGCATATATTCTCAAATAGTATTTACAGGAATGAAAATGAGAAGAACGCAAAATCTTTAAGTGGAACAGTACCTACTACTGTCTGAAGTGGGAGTTGAAAAAAGACACAAAGAGGAACAACAATTGATGAACAAACACCAACAAGACTGCCCCAAAGAGATGCACTTATTCTTTGAGAGATTAATGAATGCTTCTCTTTGTAGAAATCCAGAGGAGGATATGGACATAAAGAACAATAAACCAAGGCCACGAAGTCAGTCAGCAAAAAATTACCCCAACTTGATAGCACTTTCTAATCAAGATGGAAAGATAATGCTGAAGTTGGAGCAAATATCAGCTTGTTCTCATTTAAGCATGCATTTTATTGCAAGTAGGTTGTTGGAGCTTGTGTGAAAGAAATACCACAGGAAAGATGTGGGGTCTTGCCTGCAGTTCACTACACAATTAAAACTACCCCAAAGAGAAGCACTTATGAATATTTGACCAATCAATGCTGCCATTTGAAGTAATCTTACTGTGTTGCATCTTCTGCTTGAATGAGCATTACTCAAGGAAGTCAGCATGGAGCTCTTGAAAAGTCTTCTCTTTTGCAGCATAGGTCACTTAAAACTACCCCAACAAATAGCACTTACTGAATTCAACAGACAAGCCAGTGCCATTGCAAAGGTACTGATAGTGACCGCTGCTTGAATGAGCATTGCTCAAGGAAGTCAGCATGGAATTCCTGAAGTCTTCTCTTTTGCAGCATAGGTCACTTAAAACTACCCCAACAAATAGCACTTACTGAATACAACACAAGTCAGTGCCATTGCAAAGGTACTGATAGTAACAGCTTTGGGGGCTAAAAACGAATGAAATATTTAGCAGCAATGGACTTCACTTACAGACAGAGACAGGAGAAATGTGTTGCTTTCTGGTAGATCTAGCTGGTCTGAGGCTAGCTGTTTAACAACAGCCATTTAAGTATGTCCGTGTGCCCCTGGCTCTTCAGTGATCGTTCACACTTATGGGTCCTTCTGAGCTCATCAAGTTTTGATTGCTGTGTTAATATCCTTGGAACGACTCATCATATTTTCAAATGGGTTTTCACACTTTTACAGCACAACACGGAAATTTAGCTGTTCACTGCCTTTTCTAAATTTAAACAAAGTACAGCATATATTCTCAAATAGTATTTACAAGAATGAAAATGAGAGGAACGCAAAATCTTTAAGTGGAACAATACCTACTACTGTCTGAAGTGGGAGTTGAAAAAAGACACAAAGAGGAACAACAATTGATGAACAAACACCAACAAGACTGCCCCAAAGAGATGCACTTTTTCTTTGGGAGATTAATGAATGCTTCTCTTTGTAGAAATCCAGAGTAGGATATGGACATAAAGAACAATAAACCAAGGCCACGAAGTCAGTCAGCAAAAAATTACCCCAACTTGATAGCACTTTCTTATCAAGATGGAAGGATAATGCTAAAGTTGGAGCAAATATCAGCTTGTTCTCATTTAAGCATGCATTTTATTGCAAGTAGGGTGTTGGAGCTCGTGTGAAAGAAATACCACAGGAAATATGTGGGGTCTTGCCTGCAGTTCACTACACAATTAAAACTACCCCAAAGAGAAGCACTTATGAATATTTGACCAATCAATGCTGCCATTTGAAGTAATCTTACTGTGTTTTATCCTCTGATTGAATGAGCATTGCTCGAATAAGTCAGCATGGAGTTCCCGAAAGGTCTTCTCATTAGCAGCATAGGTCACATAAAACTACCCCAACAAATAGCACTTACTGAATACAACAGACAAGTCAGTGCCATTGCAAAGGTACTGATAGTAACCGCTGCTTGAATGAGCATTGCTCAAAGGAAGTCAGCATGGAGTTCTTTAAGTCTTCTCTTTTGCAGCATAGGTCACTTAAAACTACCCCAACAAATAGCACTTACTGAATACAACAGACAAGTCAGTGCAATTGCAAGGGTACTGATAGTAACATTATTTTCAGCTAAAAACAATTGAAATCTCTAGCAGTAATGGACATCACTTACAGACAGAGACAGGAGTAATGTGTTGCATGCTGAAAGATCTAGCTGGTCTGAGACTAGCTGTTTAACAACAGCCATTTAAGTATGTCCGTGTGCCCCTGGCTCTTCAGTGGTCGTTCACACTTTTGGGTCCTTCTGAGCTCATCAAGTTTTGATTGCTGTGTTAATATCCTTGGAATGACTCATCATATTTTAAAATGGGTTTTCACACTTTTATAGCACAACACAGAAATTTAGCTGTTTACTGCCTTTTCTAAATTTAAACAAAGTACAGCATATATTCTCAAATAGTATTTACAAGAATAAAAATGAGAGGAACGCAAAATCTTTAAGTGGAACAGTACATACTACTGTCTGAAGTGGGAGTTGAAAAAAGACACAAAGAGGAACAACAAATGATGAACAAACACCAACAAGACTGCCCCAAAGAGATGCACTTGTTCTTTGGGAGATTAATGAATGCTTCTCTTTGTAGAAATCCAGAGTAGGATATGGACATAAAGAACAATAAACCAAGGCCACGAAGTCAGTCAGCAAAAAATTACCCCAACTTGATAGCACTTTCTTATCAAGATGGAAGGATAATGCTAAAGTTGGAGCAAATATCAGCTTGTTCTCATTTAAGCATGCATTTTATTGCAAGTAGGGTGTTGGAGCTGGTGTGAAAGAAATACCACAGGAAAGATGTGGGGTCTTGCCTGCAGTTCACTACACAATTAAAACTACCCCAAAGAGAAGCACTTATGAATATTTGACCAATCAATGCTGCCATTTGAAGTAATCTTACTGTGTTTTATCCTCTGATTGAATGAGCATTGCTCGAATAAGTCAGCATGGAGTTCCCGAAAGGTCTTCTCATTAGCAGCATAGGTCACATAAAACTACCCCAACAAATAACACTTACTGAATACAACAGACAAGTCAGTGCCATTGCAAAGGTACTGATAGTAACCGCTGCTTGAATGAGCATTGCTCAAAGGAAGTCAGCATGGAGTTCTTTAAGTCTTCTCTTTTGCAGCATAGGTCACTTAAAACTACCCCAACAAATAGCACTTACTGAATACAACAGACAAGTCAGTGCAATTGCAAGGGTACTGATAGTAACATTATTTTCATCTAAAAACAATTGAAATCTCTAGCAGTAATGGACATCACTGGACAGAGACAGGAGTAATGTGTTGCATGCTGAAAGATCTAGCTGGTCTGAGGCTAGCTGTTTAACAACAGCCATTTAAGTATGTCCGTGTGCCCCTGGCTCTTCAGTGGTCGTTCACACTTTTGGGTCCTTCTGAGCTCATCAAGTTTTGATTGCTGTGTTAATATCCTTGGAATGACTCATCATATTTTAAAATCGGTTTTCACACTTTTACAGCACAACACGGAAATGTAGCTGTTTACTGCCTTTTCTAAATTTAAACAAAGTACAGCATATATTCTCAAATAGTATTTACAGGAATGAAAATGAGAAGAACGCAAAATCTTTAAGTGGAACAGTACCTACTACTGTCTGAAGTGGGAGTTGAAAAAAGACACAAAGAGGAACAACAATTGATGAACAAACACCAACAAGACTGCCCCAAAGAGATGCACTTATTCTTTGAGAGATTAATGAATGCTTCTCTTTGTAGAAATCCAGAGGAGGATATGGACATAAAGAACAATAAACCAAGGCCACGAAGTCAGTCAGCAAAAAATTACCCCAACTTGATAGCACTTTCTAATCAAGATGGAAAGATAATGCTGAAGTTGGAGCAAATATCAGCTTGTTCTCATTTAAGCATGCATTTTATTGCAAGTAGGTTGTTGGAGCTTGTGTGAAAGAAATACCACAGGAAAGATGTGGGGTCTTGCCTGCAGTTCACTACACAATTAAAACTACCCCAAAGAGAAGCACTTATGAATATTTGACCAATCAATGCTGCCATTTGAAGTAATCTTACTGTGTTGCATCTTCTGCTTGAATGAGCATTACTCAAGGAAGTCAGCATGGAGCTCCTGAAAAGTCTTCTCTTTTGCAGCATAGGTCACTTAAAACTACCCCAACAAATAGCACTTACTGAATTCAACAGACAAGCCAGTGCCATTGCAAAGGTACTGATAGTGACCGCTGCTTGAATGAGCATTGCTCAAGGAAGTCAGCATGGAATTCCTGAAGTCTTCTCTTTTGCAGCATAGGTCACTTAAAACTACCCCAACAAATAGCACTTACTGAATACAACACAAGTCAGTGCCATTGCAAAGGTACTGATAGTAACAGCTTTGGGGGCTAAAAACGAATGAAATATTTAGCAGCAATGGACTTCACTTACAGACAGAGACAGGAGAAATGTGTTGCTTTCTGGTAGATCTAGCTGGTCTGAGGCTAGCTGTTTAACAACAGCCATTTAAGTATGTCCGTGTGCCCCTGGCTCTTCAGTGATCGTTCACACTTATGGGTCCTTCTGAGCTCATCAAGTTTTGATTGCTGTGTTAATATCCTTGGAACGACTCATCATATTTTCAAATGGGTTTTCACACTTTTACAGCACAACACGGAAATTTAGCTGTTCACTGCCTTTTCTAAATTTTAACAAAGTACAGCATATATTCTCAAATAGTATTTACAAGAATGAAAATGAGAGGAACGCAAAATCTTTAAGTGGAACAATACCTACTACTGTCTGAAGTGGGAGTTGAAAAAAGACATAAAGAGGAACAACAATTGATGAAGAAACACCAACAAGACATCCCCAAAGAGATGCACTTTTTCTTTGGGAGATTAATGAATGCTTCTCTTTGTAGAAATCCAGAGTAGGATATGGACATAAAGAACAATAAACCAAGGCCACGAAGTCAGTCAGCAAAAAATTACCCCAACTTGATAGCACTTTCTTATCAAGATGGAAGGATAATGCTAAAGTTGGAGCAAATATCAGCTTGTTCTCATTTAAGCATGCATTTTATTGCAAGTAGGGTGTTGGAGCTCGTGTGAAAGAAATACCACAGGAAAGATGTGGGGTCTTGCCTGCAGTTCACTACACAATTAAAACTACCCCAAAGAGAAGCACTTATGAATATTTGACCAATCAATGCTGCCATTTGAAGTAATCTTACTGTGTTTTATCCTCTGATTGAATGAGCATTGCTCGAATAAGTCAGCATGGAGTTTCCGAAAGGTCTTCTCATTAGCAGCATAGGTCACATAAAACTACCCCAACAAATAGCACTTACTGAATACAACAGACAAGTCAGTGCCATTGCAAAGGTACTGATAGTTACCGCTGCTTGAATAAGCATTGCTCAAGGAAGTCAGCATGGAGTTCTTTAAGTCTTCTCATTAGCAGCATAGGTCACATAAAACTACCCCAACAAATAGCACTTACTGAATACAACAGACAAGTCAATGCAATTGCAAGGGTACTGATAGTAACATTATTGTCAGCTTAAAACAATTGAAATCTTTAGCAGCAATGGACAGAGACAGGAGAAATGTGTTGCTTTCTGGTAGATCTAGCTGGTCTGAGGCTAGCTGTTTAACAACAGCCATTTAAGTATGTCCGTGTGCCCCTGGCTCTTCAGTGGTCGTTCACACTTTTGGGTCCTTCTGAGCTCATCAAGTTTTGATTGCTGTGTTAATATCCTTGGAATGACTCATCATATTTTAAAATCGGTTTTCACACTTTTACAGCACAACACGGAAATGTAGCTGTTTACTGCCTTTTCTAAATTTAAACAAAGTACAGCATATATTCTCAAATAGTATTTACAGGAATGAAAATGAGAAGAACGCAAAATCTTTAAATGGAACAGTACCTACTACTGTCTGAAGTGGGAGTTGAAAAAAGACACAAAGAGGAACAACAATTGATGAACAAACACCAACAAGACTGCCCCAAAGAGATGCACTTATTCTTTGAGAGATTAATGAATGCTTCTCTTTGTAGAAATCCAGAGGAGGATATGGACATAAAGAACAATAAACCAAGGCCACGAAGTCAGTCAGCAAAAAATTACCCCAACTTGATAGCACTTTCTAATCAAGATGGAAAGATAATGCTGAAGTTGGAGCAAATATCAGCTTGTTCTCATTTAAGCATGCATTTTATTGCAAGTAGGTTGTTGGAGCTTGTGTGAAAGAAATACCACAGGAAAGATGTGGGGTCTTGCCTGCAGTTCACTACACAATTAAAACTACCCCAAAGAGAAGCACTTATGAATATTTGACCAATCAATGCTGCCATTTGAAGTAATCTTACTGTGTTGCATCTTCTGCTTGAATGAGCATTACTCAAGGAAGTCAGCATGGAGCTCTTGAAAAGTCTTCTCTTTTGCAGCATAGGTCACTTAAAACTACCCCAACAAATAGCACTTACTGAATTCAACAGACAAGCCAGTGCCATTGCAAAGGTACTGAT